>NC_081208.1:12057524-12357524 GCF_902713425.1 Acipenser ruthenus | reverse complement strand
TAAGACCAACGTGAAAGAGCACTCTGTGGATTTGCCTGTGCGTGGATTACAAACAGCAGTATTAGTTACCTAGAGACCTATCTGCTTACTTTTGAACTGTGTGCTCAAGCACTGATAAAGGAAACACATGACACAGACTGTGTAATTTCATTTTTAGTCGTGGTGTATAACGCCAGCATGGATACTGCTGGTCCAGCTAGTGTCCATTCCTTCTTCCACCAGCAGAGGTCTCCTGCTAACCTTGAAAGAAAAAGAAACAGACGCTTCATTTATTTGAAATACAGGACTGTGTAACTATCATTACAACCTCTATGTACCTGATGTCCTTGTGCGGGCCAGACTGGACACCTTTCCTCTTGTGTGGAGGGAAGTGAAACCTGGAGAACGTACTTGAAACACCTGGAAGGGAACAAAGTAACAGTTACAGCCCAGTCCTGGGATTGGATTATAAATGCACCTTTAAAACCTGTACTTACCTTTGTGGAGGTCTAGAAATAGAGACAGAGGAACAACCTGCATGTTCTAGTAGGCCAAGTGGGTATGTGCCACTATACAGTTGGATGCCCCCCGATAATTTATGCTAAATTCAGACTAAACAGAGGTTTTAATCCTGGGGCCTAAAAAACTCAGTGATAAATTGACATTTTCTGACATCAACGTTGCTGGACACACCGTTAGCCCAAAAGCATTATCACACAACTTGGGTGTGATTTTTGACCCTGATCTTTCATTTGACACACACATAAAAACACGTTAAAACATGGAAGAGCCCAGGTATACAGGCGATGTCAGACTCCAGACGATTGTTCTAGTTTTCTCGACTCACTGCAAGCCCCCTGCACAATCCAGAAGCAGGCACATTTAGAAGATCATCGATTCTCTCATTGTCTCTCATTCTCTCATTGTCTGCACCAACCAAAAACAATAAGTAAAAACAAAGTCAATATATATATATATATATATATATATATATATATATATATATATATATATATATATATATATATATATATATATATAATTGTATTTTAATTTATTTATTATTTATTTCTATATTTATCTCATTTTAAATTTAATTCATTTTGGCACAAATTATCCTCCATACTCCCTGGACATGAACCATCTTGTGCAGGTAAGTGCTTTGAGCGTTTTTCCCTTTACAGGTTCAGTCTCATTAAAGTTCAGCAGCTGTCCCTCCCAGTGAGAGATCACGCTGATACTTGTTGTGATAATAAAATGAAACTTTAACAGCAATATTGATGCTGTATAATATGCCTTTGGCAAGTTGCTAAATACAGTTTTTGTAATGCAATTTGTTTGCTTCTGCTTTCTTACTACGTTCCGAGGTCTACCCAGATAGCACCTATACAGGGGCGCCCCCAGAAATATTTCACATGGTACGCAAAACTGAATCACACCGACATCGCATAAAATACTGAACGGTAAAACAAATAGCATACTACAACAATAAAAAGTATACATAAATCTATTTGAAATATATACTTCAACCAGAGGGGAAACCACAAATCATACATTTCTAATTACTTTTACAATCACTAATGTAATTTTTACTCATCCCATTTAACTAAACATGCATGTTGTAGCAAAAAATTGTGCATTTATAATAATAACACTATGTAACACAATTTTTGTTCCTGGGTAGTAAGTGTTATTTTCTAATTGCTTATGCCTCAAAAGTATAGAAAATGGCTATTATTCCCCACAAACTTTGCTTTTGTGACCGGGACAGTGATATTTTGAAATTTACCTATTTCCAATGAGAAAACGGGCGAATTTGTGTCTTTTCATTCACATAAAGTCAGAAAAAAACAACATATGAATCCGCTTGGAAGGGTCCACTATGCAGAAGTAGCAGTTGCTTGAGTGGTCATTTTCTATACTTTTGAGGCATAAGCAATTAGGAAATAACACTTACTACCCAGGAACCAAAAAAAAAAAATTGTTACACGGTGTAATAATAATAATAATAATAATAATAATAATAATAATAATAATATGTTTTTCATTGTAATATTAATAGAACTATAAATGTATTTTTACCTTGGTCAATCCTGAAAGAGCAGAGGAATTCTTCGAGTTCCCGTTGCATCAAAGTCCCGCAACACTTTCTCACTGTCGATCGCCACATCGTGGTGCATGTTCATCAGTGCTAGTCTGGTGAGTCGCGTCTCTGACATGGTGCTGCGCAGGTACGTTTTCAAGCGCCTCAAACAGCTGAAAAAAGCTCTGAAGTTGCTGCGCTCGTCGGTGTGACCCCTGATTGAAATCTACAATTGCTCTCAGAGCTGACTTACTGCGTTCTGGTGGGCTTTATTCAAAGATGAAATTATGGACTGTTGCTTGTTATCACAAACACGTAAACATTCAGCAGCACGTATTTGAGCACTCAGACGCGCTTGTGTTGTAAGATGCTTTGTAATGATTTTCTTTGTGTTGCTCCAGTCCCAAGAGGCTGTGATCGTAGTACCAGATGAAAATATGATAAGGCAACACAAAACACACCATCCTTTGCTTCACTGTACCACAATGTTGGATATAAGGCCTCGTCAAAGAATTCATCTGGGACTCGTCGTTTATTTTCAAAAAATACAGCGGAATGGTGCTGTCCATCCCTTTTTTGGCTGAAACCGGTTTCGTAAAGCACTTAATTTTATTGCGTCGGGTGCCGTTTTAAGTGCATCTGCACTGACAAGGCCAATATCTTGTACATCTTCAACCTCAGATATACTACTAGTACTTGCACTGAATGCTGGTCCTGCCATCTTTTCAGTACTGAAAATCTCACTTCTGAAAGTCCCTGAAACAGACGGTTCGGTACTTGTTCTAATATTGTTATTTTGATCCGATTCACCCTTCCTGCTCTGATCATCAGAAGAAAGCACTTTTTTGAAGCAGGCATCAAATAAACTCACTTGCTTCCGTTTGCTCATATTGTACTATTTGAAAAGCTTAAAATAAAAAAGACCACTTCCCGCCGCGGACCATGCCAAATTAATAAACAATAATAAATAACTGTCTCTATATATTCTAAATAATCGTTCGTCACACTTCTCATCGATCAGCTTTCTTTTTTTAATCTCCTCTCCACACACCAACACTCCCCTTCCTCTCAACTCCGCCCCTGTCAGTATTCAACAAACCAGGTAAGGCATTAGCTGAACGCTTCATAAATACAATATCCGTCTGCGGATCGCACAAGATTACTTAAATATTAAGATCCAATGGTATGCACAGTGCGTAACGTGCATACGGCTGCGGGTGCCACTGCACCTATATGGCAGCCCTATGTAGGCCCTACATTGTACGGTTAAGTTGGCCCGACATCGGGTGCCAATATAGGGCCTACGTAATTCTGCCCAAACCTACAGTGGCTCTCAAAAGTATTCATCCCCCTTGGACTTTTCCACATTTTATTGTATTACAACATGGAATCAAAATGGATTTAATTAGGAGTTTTTGCCACTGATCAACACAAAAAAGTCCATAATGTCAAAGTGAAAAATAAAATCTACAAATTGTTCTAGATTATTACAAATACAAAACAGAAAATAATTGATTGCATAAGTATTTACCCCCTTGAGTCAATATTTGGTAGAGGCACCTTTGGCAGCAATTACAGCCATGAGTCTATTTGGATAAGTCTTTTCCAGCTTTGCACATCTGGACACTCCAATTTTTGCCCATTCTTCTTTACAAAATTGCTTTGACTGGGCCACTCCAGGACATTGACCTTTTTGTTTTTAAGCCACTCCAGTGTGGCTTTGGCTGTATGTTTGGGGTCATTGTCCTGCTGGAAGATGAATCTTCTCCCAAGTCCCAGGTCTCTTGCAGACTTCAGCAGGTTTTCCTCCAGGATTTCTCTGTACTTTGCTGCATCCATTTTGCCTTCTATCTTCACGAGCTTTCCAGGTCCTGACGCAGAGAAGCATCCCCATAGCATGATGCTGTCACCACCATGCTTCACGGTAGGGATGGTGTTCTCAGGATGATGTGCAGTGTTAGGCTTGCGCCAAACATAGCGCTTAGCGTTGAAGCCCAAAAGCTCCATTTTGGTCTCATCAGACCATAGAATCTTCTTCCATTTGGTCTCAGAGTCTCCCACATGCCTTCTGGCAAACTCCACCCAAGATTTGATGTGAGTTTTTTTTCAACAATGGCTTTCTTTTTGCCACTCTCCCATAAATGCCAGTTTTGTGAAGCACCCGGGCTATTGTTGCTGTATGCACAGTGTCTCCTAGCTCAGCCATGGAAGACTGTAACTCCTTTAGAGTTGCCATAGGCCTCTTGGTGGCCTCCCTGACTAGTGCCCTTCTCGTCCGGATACTCAGTTTTTGAGGACGGCCTGTTCTAGACAGATTCACAGTTGTGCCATATTCTCTCCATTTCTTAATAATGGACTTTGCTGTGCTCCGGGGGATATTCAATGCCTTAGAAATTTTCTTATATCCTACACCTGATTGGTGCTTTTGAAGAACCTTATTCCGGATTTGCTTTGAATGTTCCTCCGCCTTCATGATGTAGTTTTTGTTAGGAAATGTACTAACCAACTGTGGGACCTCCCAGAGAGGTGTATTTAACCTGAAATCATGTGAAACACTTTAATTGCACACAGGTGGACTCCATTCAACTAATTATGTGACTTCTAAAGACAATTGGTTGCACAATAAAACACAATAAAATGTGGAAAAGTCCAAAGGGGTTGAATACTTTTGAGAGCCATTGTATGTAATTCTGCCCAAAGGGTCTATGTTTTTCCCATGCTACATAATGTGGGTGTAAGGCCGGGAGGGAGACTCCCTTTCTCTGAGGAATCCATCATATCCTACAGCATTACAAACTTAAATATCAGTGAATCCTTTTTACTACTAAATGTACTTCCGAATGTCCTTTTTCTTGTTAAAAGCACCTTGGGATGGCATGCCATGAAAGGTGCTTTATAAATAAAATTGGATTTGATAATTCCAGTGCAGTCATTCTTTTTTTTATTGTATCCTGCACTTGGTCTAAACTCTTATTTTTGTTTTCACTGTTACTTGTGTAGTCTCCTCCCAATTTGGGGGACTTGTAAATTGTTGTGTTATTATTTTGAAAACATTTTAATTATAACTGCATTTCATTTTATTTTGCTGTTGCTGAACTACAAAATGTTCATAGACTTTAATACAGCCTCGTTTTGAAAGAACTACAGTTCCCCTTGTGCTACTATGCTGAAATGCATGCTGAAAATAAAAGCAACGTAAAAAGGGAAGGAAAGTTAGAGAAGGGGAGTTGGCGACCTGTGAAGCTGTGTAGAGTACATTCTGTTAGCATTCCCGATTCAAGACCAACTCAATGACACAGCATAATTAAAGAAATAAATAAAAAGACGAAGAGCTAAAGGCTGCGATTTGGCTCGGTGGGAAACTGTCTTTAAATCTAAAACAGCGATTAATTCAGTTTGTACCCTCTGCTACTTGTATACCAAGACCAGACTCGCGCTGTGCTGCTGAAGCTACGCTGGAATCGGATCCACACAGACCAGACTTGCGCTGTGCTGCTGAAGCTACGCTGGAATCAGATCCACACAGACCAGACTCGCGCTGTGATGCTGAAGCTATGCGGGAAACGGATCCACACAGACCAGACTCGCGCTGTGCTGCTGAAGCTACACGGGAATCGGATCCATACAGACCAGACTCACGCTGTGCTGCTGAGGCTACGTGGAAATCGGATCCACACAGACCAGACTCGTGTTGTGCGGCTGAAGCTACGCAGGAATCAGATCCACACAGACCAGACTCACGCTGTGCTGCTGAAGCTACACGGGAATCGGATCCATACAGACCAGACTCACGCTGTGCTGCTGAGGCTACGTGGAAATCGGATCCACACAGACCAGACTTGTGTTGTGCGGCTGAAGCTACGCAGGAATCAGATCCACACAGACCAGACTCACGCTGTGCTGCTGAAGCGACGTGGGAATCGGATCCACACAGACCAGACTAACGCTGTGCTGCTGAAGCTACGCAGGAATCAGATCCACACAGACCAGACTCGCGCTGTGCTGCTGAAGCTACACTGGAATCAGATCCACACAGACCAGACTTGCGCTGTGCTGCTGAAGCTACGCTGGAATCGGATCCATACAGACCAGACTCGCGCTGTGCTGCTGAAGCTACGCGGGAATCGGATCCACACAGACCAGACTCACGCTGTGCTGCTGAAGCTACGCTGGAATCGGATCCACACAGACCAGACTAACGCTGTGCTGCTGAAGCTACGCTGGAATCGGATCCACACAGACCAGACTCGCGCTGTGCTGCTGAAGCTACGCTGGAATCGGATCCACACAGACCAGACTAACGCTGTGCTGCTGAAGCTACACGGGAATCAGATCCACACAGACCAGACTCGCGCTGTGCTGTTGAAGCTACACGGGAATCGGATCCATACAGACCAGACTCACGCTGTGCTGCTGAAGCTACACGGGAATCGGATCCACACAGACCAGACTAACGCTGTGCTGCTGAAGCTACGCTGGAATCGGATCCACACAGACCAGACTAACGCTGTGCTGCTGAAGCTACACGGGAATCAGATCCACACAGACCAGACTAACGCTGTGCTGCTGAAGCTACACGGGAATCAGATCCACACAGACCAGACTCGCGCTGTGCTGTTGAAGCTACACGGGAATCGGATCCATACAGACCAGACTCACGCTGTGCTGCTGAAGCTACGCTGGAATCGGATCCACACAGACCAGACTAACGCTGTGCTGCTGAAGCTACGCTGGAATCGGATCCACACAGACCAGACTAACGCTGTGCTGCTGAAGCTACACGGGAATCAGATCCACACAGACCAGACTCGCGCTGTGCTGTTGAAGCTACGCGGGAATCGGATCCATACAGACCAGACTCGCGCTGTGCTGCTGAAGCTATGCGGGAATCGGATCCACACAGACCAGACTAACGCTGTGCTGCTGAAGCTACGCGGGAATCGGATCACACAGACCAGACTCACGCTGTGCTGCTGAAGCTACGCTGGAATCAGATCCACACAGACCAGACTAACGCTGTGATGCTGAAGCTGTGTGGGAAACGGATCCACACAGACCAGACTCGCGCTGTGCTGCTGAAGCTACACGGGAATCGGATCCATACAGACCAGACTCACGCTGTGCTGCTGAGGCTACGTGGAAATCGGTTCCACACAGACCAGACTCGTGCTGTGCTGCTGAAGCTATGCAGGAATCGGATCCACACAGACCAGAAATTTGCTCTACTGAATTTTCACCTAAAAATCCTGTTTTCCCGGTTCAAAGACTGTGAGTAAAAAGGACTAGTTTGTTTTTTCTTTCACTGCAGTCATTTCAATTAGTTCTATACAAAAATGTAATCAAATAAAATGCCCACGTGGTGAAGATTTGGGAATGTTCTTATGTTCTTACTGTATGACTTATTTACCAGCATGTAAACACAGCCAGTGTTATAAATTGAGTCTCATTAACATTTAATATACTGTTATCAGTTTGAGCAGTATGAATCCTCACAGAAACACATTTGCTGTGTCTCAAATATATGCAGAGCGAGTTTAAAGGTATGATATCTTGAGGAAATAACACACCCTGGCAAACTATTTTGTTTTGCAGAGTGTTGAACAGAATTCGGTCTCTTGTTCTTTATTGAGCAACATAGAAGCCGGAAATTACACAACATATACAAGTGAAAACATGCGCGTGTTGTGAAATTTCCCTGCCTCTATGTTTCCTAATAAGGAACAAATTAATTTTTTGGGTTAAAAAAAAGCTTAAAAGTAAACAAATTGTTGACCTTGCAAAACTACTTTGATGTAAAAACACATAAAAAAATAATACTAATAAAAATATAGCAATCTCGTTTTCTTAAATTGCCGTTATGCAAAATTTTGCAGAAAAATATAAGCGTAAACAAATACATTATCATATATATTTTTATTAATTACCTCAAACTGAATGCAGTAGGGATTCAAGGAAATACATGCACATGGATTAAGGAGTGGTTAGAAAACAGAAAGTACTGATTAGAGGAGAAACCTCAAAATGGAATGAGGTAACCAGTGGTGTACCACAGGGATCAGTATTAGGTCCTCTGCTATTCCTAATCTACATTAATGATTTAGATTCTGGTATAGTAAGCAAACTCGTCAAATTTGCAGACGACACAAAAATAGGAGGAGTGGCAAACACTGTTGCAGCAGCAAAGGTCATTCAAAATGATCTAGACAGCATTCAGAGCTGGGCAGACACATGGCAAATTACATTTAATAGAGAAATGTGTAACGTACTGCACGCAGGCATTAAAAATGTGCATTATAAATATCATATGGGAGAATTGAAGAAGGAATCTATGAAAAAACCTAGGAGTTTATGTTGACTCAGATATGTCTTCATCTAGACAATGTCTTCATCAAGCATTCAAAATCCTAAAAGGTATAGACAGTGTCGACCCAGGGGACTTTTTTGACCTAAAAAAGAAACAAGGACCAGGGGTCACAAATGGAGATTAAATAAAGGGGCATTCAGAACAGAAAATAGAAGGCACTTTTTGCACAGAGAATTGTGAGGGTCTGGAACCAACTCCCCAGTAATGTTGTTGAAGCTGACACCCTGGGATCCTTCAAGAAGCTGCTTGATGAGATTCTGGGATCAATAAGCTACTAACAACCAAACGAGCAAGATGGGATGAATGGCCTCCTCTCGTTTGTAAACTTTATGTTCTTATGTTCTTAATGTACAAAACTGGGACATTCAGTACAAAACTCAGACGATCGTCCATGTAAACAATGCAGTAGGAAAAGAGAACTCAATTTCCCAGAATCCCAGAGGAAATAAAAAGTCAGGTGACTTGGCAGCGGGAAGGATGGGGAATATAAGGAACCCGCTGTCCTTATAAAGGTACCAACAAATGTTCCTGTCAGGACATTGCATTCTGATTGGTTATCATTAGGGTTCTACCCAAATCGCGATTTCGCGGACATCGTGATATTGATGGGTTACCGCAAAATTCACCTCTTAGGGGCCAATGCATACAAACAAGTACGGAGAGGGAAAAAACATTGTTTAAATGAACTACTGCACAACGCAAGCGACTCAAACTACGTGTCTTCCTTCTGTAGACAGCCCTTTTATATTCCTTCACCGTCATGTGTGCATTCCACTTACGCAAAAAACAAACAAACAAAAAACGTCCACAAATAACATTTACACAAAAAAATTATCCAAAGCCGTTAACGTTCTTGTTTACTATTTAAATGAAAATGTTTTAATCAGCCTATCAGTGCGTCTTTACTGCTTTTATGTGATCTGTACTGTGCAGTAGGGGGTGGGACAAAGTATATTTTGGCTGATGACCATTGCAAGATATTTCCCAGAGAAACTGTACATGCAGACTGAGGTAATTGTTTTGCATATCTTAATGTGTCTTTGGAAAAAGTACGATCGATCGCTATTTAGCTTCAGAATCACACATTAAACAAAAGGCTACTACAGAGGATGCTAAACAGAACGTAAAATAAACAGCTTTCAGAAACCAAACTGGAAAGTCAGCGCAGACAAAAAGTATTCCTGTCTGCAAGTTAAATCAGTACTAAAACGATCCAGCACAGCCACCTCGATTCAACCTGCTGCTTACTTTTTCACAGTTGGAATTTTAGACCCGAATAGCCACGTTCGTTCTCTATGTTTTGACTCGGTACTAATAAAATAAAATATTGGATTGGACAAATAATATGACAACAAATGTGCTTCATACATTGCCTTTATTAAAGTATGCCAGATGCCCTTGTGTAACCGAGTTTTGGGGCTCTTTCTAATCGATTTCCACATCTGTATAACTTGGCAAAGCTTTGCCTTAACTTCCAACCAATTCAGTGGATGCAGAACGTGCAGTCTCAATGTATGGGCAAGTCAACTACAGAGGGATGCTGCATGCTTGCCTTTAACAAGTGACAGCACTCTGTTTTATTAAGGAAGTAAGTACCACAATTTTTAGGCTTTATAGTGTTCTGAAATACTGTCTGCTTAGGTTTATTTAATGTTTAAACAGGTCCGCGAAATGTCCGCAAAATCCTAATTTTATTCCGCAACATACCCGTGAAAAATACGGAAATTTACCGCGATTTAAGTAGACACCATATTATTGTTAATAAAACAATTAATAATCCTCTCCCAACACCGAGACCCTAAACCTAAGGTTAGTATTCTATACAAAAGC
Organism: Acipenser ruthenus; assembly: GCF_902713425.1. Lineage (NCBI taxonomy): Eukaryota > Metazoa > Chordata > Actinopteri > Acipenseriformes > Acipenseridae > Acipenser > Acipenser ruthenus. The sequence continues at coordinate 12,347,268 of NC_081208.1, read as the reverse complement.
CATTACACATCTAAAGTAGTTCGTGTTTGGCAGAGAATAATTTTTGTTACTTAAGAAAAAAAGTGAGCAGAGGTGCTGGCTTTCTCAGTTGCCCTTACAGGAACATTTCGTGGTACCTTTGTAAGCACTGCTAAGAAACCCACACAGTATACAAGTGTGGGTGTAGAGGCTGGTTGAGGACGGGGCAGACTCACCCGGAGGAACATTTAAATAAAGATTGGAGATTGCAGCAGGATTGTGCAGAGCAGTAACCGCGGAGTGAGTTTTTAAAAACAGCGAGTGGAGTACGAGCAAACCCAGCGATCAGTGAGTACAACGTATTACAATTGAGCTGTGTGCAAGATTGTGGTGGAAGTTTAAGAGTAATGTAGTGTGTGGACCTCTTGCCGGAGATTCGATTTGTTGTATATTTAGCACAGTGTTAAACTTACCTGTGTGGAAGCAACGCTCACTTCTCTAGCCTGCATGATCTTGCTTCAAATTGCCGACGGACTGGTTTAAATAACTGCAACTTGCAGTGCAGTTGCAGTGCAAGGCATTTTTAAGACCAACTTAATTACAGCACCAGTAGGCAACGTGAAAGAGCACTGTGTGGATTTGCCTGTGCGTGGATTACAAACAGCAGTATTAGTTACCTAGAGACCTATCTGCTTACTTTTGAACTGTGTGCTCAAGCACTGATAAAGGAAACACACGACACAGACTGTGTAATTTCATTTTTAGTCGTGGTGTATAACGCCAGCATGGATACTGCTGGTCCAGCTAGTGTCCATTCCTTCTTCCACCAGCAGAGGTCTCCTGCTAACCTTGAAAGAAAAAGAAACAGACGCTTCATTTATTTGAAATACAGGACTGTGTAACTATCATTACAACCTCTATGTACCTGATGTCCTTGTGTGGGCCAGACTGGACACCTTTCCTCTTGTGTGGAGGGAAGTAAAACCTGGAGAACGTACCTGAAACACCTGGAAGGGAACAAAGTAACAGTTACAGCCCAGTCCTGGGTTTGGATTATAAATGCACCTTTAAAACCTGTACTTACCTTTGTGGAGGTCACTTTTGAAAGGGTGTGGCAGGAACCTGTACCAACCAGGAAGATCTGAGACTGGAACTATTTTTGTTTAGTTCTCCAGTAGGGTGGTTTTTGTACTGCAGTAATTTTACTACACACTGCAGTATTTTATTTTATTTTTACTACACACTGCAGTCATTTTTATTTGCACAGGGCTTAGCCTCTGCAAGGATAGACAGGGATCAAGAAGTGAGCGAGGGCCCAAGTGGGCAGGTGTTATTTTGGTTTTTGTTTATTTTTATTGCTACAAATACACTGTGTGTTGCCGTGAAAAATAAAAGCCTGCCCAGGTTAAACCCACACCTCTGTGTCAGTGTCGCCTCTTATACTGCCAGTTAGGCTTCCACACCAAACAACATTTTACAATATATATATATATGTGTGTGTGTAGAGAGAGAGAGAGAGATAGATATAAATCATTTTGTTATATATTTGCCAACACTTATTAAAAAACATTACCCATTTTTCTCATATACTCCATTCCTCTAGTAAATCCATTAGAAGTTTGTTGCCTAAAGCTGTCACACAAAAGATTCTTCAGAGAGGTGTCTAGGGTGCTGATGGTAACTGACAGTGACCCTGAGTCACACTCCAAGATTCCATCTGACTCTGGTAGTGATTTTTACCCCACTGATAGTCCCAGTGATGACACTATTGTTACTCAGGAAGAGGATTCTCCATCTGCTATGGAAGAGCCTGTTGAAGGTCTAGAAATAGAGACCGAGGAACAACCTGCATGTTCTAGTATGCCAAGAGGGTATGTGTCACTATACAGTTGGATCCCCCCAAATAATTTATGCTAAATTCAGACTAAACAGAGGTTTTAATCCTGGGGCCTAAAAAACTCAGTGATAAATTGACATTTTCTGACATCAACGTTGCTGGACACACCGTTAGCCCAAAAGCATCATCGTGCAACTTGGGTGTGATTTTTGAACCTGATCTTTCATTTGACGCACACATAAAAACATGTTAAAACATGGAAGAGCCCAGGTATACAGGCGATGTCACACTCCAGACGATTGTTCTAGCTTTCTCGACTCACTGCAAGCCCCCTGCACAATCCAGAAGCAGGCACATTTAGAAGAATCATCGATTCTCTCATTGTCTCTCATTCTCTCATTGTCTGCACCAACCAAAAACAATAAGTATAAATGAAGTCAAAATATATATATACATAAGTAAGACCTCACCTAGAATATTGTGTTCAGTTCTGGTCACCTCGTTACAAAAAGGATATTGCTGCTCTAGAAAGAGTGCAAAGAAGAGCAACCAGAATTATCCCGCGTTTAAAAGGCATGTTGTATGCAGACAGGCTAAAAGAATTGAATCTATTCAGTCTTCAACAAAGAAGACTACGCGGCGATCTGATTCAAACATTCAAAATCCTAAAAGGTATAGACAATGTCGACCCAGGGGACTTCTTTGACCTGAAAAAAGAAACAAGGACCAGGGGTCACAAATGGAGATTAGATAAAGGGGCATTCAGAACAGAAAATAGGAGGCACTTTTTTACACAGAGAATTGTGAGGGTCTGGAACCAACTTCCCAGTAATGTTGTTGAAGCTGACACCCTGGGATCATTCAAGAAGCTGCTTGATGAGATTCTGGGATCAATAAGCTACTAACAACCAGTCGAGCAAGATGGGCTGAATGGCCTCCTCTCGTTTGTAGACTTTCTTATGTTCTTACATATATAATTGTATTTTTATTTATTTATTATTTATTCCTATATTAATCTCGTTTTAAAGTTTGTTTTTTAATTTTGGCACAAATTATCTCCCTAGACATGAACCATCTTGTGCAGGTAAGTGCTTTGAGCGTTTTTCCCTTTACAAGTTCAGTCTCATTAAAGTTCAGCAGTTGTCTCTCCCAGTGAGGGATCACGCTGATACTTGTGATAATAAAATGAAACTTTAACAGCAATATTGATATTGGCAAGTTGCTAAATACAGGTTTTGTAACACAATTTGTTTGCTTAACTTGTGCTTTCTTTCTACATTCCGAGGTCTACCCAGATAGCAGCTATATGTCGGCCCTACATTGTACTTTTAAGTTGGCCCGACATCGGCTGCCAATGTAGGTCCTACGTAATTCTGCCCATATGGCCTATGTCAGCCCTAAGTCAGCAACCATCTTGAACCTTGTGGCAGTCTGGCTCGCAGTGGTGAGGTGGATGACGTCACGGACCAGGAAGTAACTGACACCAAAACAGTGGATGGGCGGGTGAAGCTGAATGCTGCGGCACTCAGCGTATTTATTAATAAACAAAACAAAAGATTTAACAAAACACAAAACAAAAGGGCACGAGGGCCAAACGAATGAACAAACAAACAAGTAAGTGATGTGCTGGGTAATCCAGCACGTTTTAGCAATTGTTTTTTTTAATGTTGCTTTCTCTCTCCGCTCTCCCGTACTCTCCTCTACACTCAGCCCTGAGTGCAGAGAGCTGCAGGTTTATATACTCTGGCCGAGGGATTAACTAGTAGTTAATTATCTTATTATCCCTTGGCCAGAGTCTGCACGCGTTTGGTAAGGATGCATGACTGTCAGCTAGTTAATCAGTAGCTGATCAGCCATGCATCCTCACTGGGTTTTTAAATATAATAATAAAAGACGCGGCGCTTTTACCCGCGCCGCAAACAAAAATACAAATAATAATACATAGAGGCGGGACACTCCGCCACAAACCTCTTGAACCAATCTTGAATATTTCTGTTCTACAGAATGTAGCAACTCCCATGCTACATAATGTGGGTGTCTCACCCACCTGTGCCTTTAATTAGGGTCAATAGCCTGGCCAGGTTAAAGCTTCGTTTCCCACAGTTTCTTGCAACCGCCCTCTGTTTATCCTCTCTCCCCATGGGCTCATTCAAATATCCACTCTCAGAGCTCATTAGAAGCCAGCACCTGTTCTAAAGCTGGCTGATTAGGCCTGGAGGGAGACTCCCTTCCTCTGAGGAATCCATCATATCCTACAGCATTACAAACTTAAATATCAGTGAATCCTTTTTACTACTAAATGTACTTCCGAATGTCCTTTTTCTTGTTAAAAGCGCCGTTGGATGGCTTGCCATGAAAGGCACTTTATAAATAAAATTGGATTTGATAATTCCAGTGCAGTCATTCTTTTTTTTTATTGTATCCTGCACTTGGTCTAAACTCTTATTTTTGTTTTCATTGTTACTTGTGTAGTCTCCTCCCAATTTGGGGGACTTGTAAATTGTTGTGTTATTATTTTGAAAACATTTTAATTATAACTGTATTTAGCTTTATATTGCTGTTGCTGAACTACAAAATGTTCATAGACTTTAATACAGCCTTGTTTTGAAAGAACTACAAAAGAACTGATATGTAAACTTATGGAAACTATATTAAGATCTAAAATGGAAAATTACCTATATGGTAACAATATCATGGGATACAGTCAGCATGGTTTCAGGAAAGGGAGATCGTGTCTAACTAACCTGCTTGACTTTTTTAAGGATGCAACATCGACAATGGATAATTGCAAAGCATACGACATGGTTTATTTAGATTTCCAGAAAGCTTTTGACAAAGTCCCGCATAAAAGATTAATTCTCAAACTGAACGCAGTAGGGATTCAAGGAAATGCATGCACATGGATTAGGGAGTGGTTAACCTGTAGAAAACAGAAAGTACTGATTAGAGGAGAAACCTCAAAATGGAGTGAGGTAACCAGTGGTGTACCACAGAGATCAGTATTAGGTCCTCTGCTATTCCTAATCTACATTAATGATTTAGATTCTGGTATAGTAAGCAAACTTGTTAAATTTGCAGATGACACACAAATAGGAGGAGTGGCAAACACTATTGCAGGAGCAAAGGTTATTCAAAATGATCTAGACAGCATTCAAAACTGGGCAGACACATGGCAAATGACATTTAATAAAGAAAAGCGTAAGGTACTGCACGCAGGCAATAAAAATGTACATTATAAATATCATATGGGAGGTAATGAAATTGAAGAAGGAATCTATGAAAAAGACCTAGGAGTTTATGTTGACTCAGAAATGTCTTCATCTAGACAATGTAAGGGAAGCTATAAAAAAGACCAACAAGATGCTCGGATACATTGTGAAAAGTGTTGAATTTAAATCAAGGGAATAAATGTTAAAACTTTACAATGCATTAGTAAGACCTTTACAAATTCAAAAACATTGTTTTTTGTTTATTTTTATTTCTACAAATACACTGTGTGTTGCCGTGAAAAATAAAAGCCTGCCCTGGTTAAACCCACACCTCTGTGTCAGGTGACTGCCAGTTAGGCTACCACACCAAACAACATTTTACAAAATATAGTTACAGATAGATAGATATAATTTTGTTATATATTTACCAACACTTAATAAAAAACATTACCCATTTTCTCAGATACTCCATTCCTCTAGTAAATGCATTAGATGTTTATTGCCTAAAGCTGTCACACAAAAGATTCTTCAGAGAGGTGACTAGGGTGCTGATGGTAACTGACAGTGACCCTGAGTCACACTCCAAGATTCCATCTGACTCTGGTAGTGATTTTTACCCCACTGATAGTCCCAGTGATGACACTATTGTTACTCAGGAAGAGGATTCTCCATCTGCTATGGAAGAGCCTGTTGGAGGTCTAGAAATAGAGACCGAGGAACAACCTGCATGTTCTAGTAGGCCAAAAGGGTATGTGCCACTATACAGTTGGATGCCCCCCAATAATTTATGCTAAATTCAGACAAAAAGGTTTTAATCCTGAGGCCTAAAAAACTCAGTGATGAATTGATGTTTTCTGATGTAAACGTTGCTGGACACACCGTTAGCCCAAAAGCATCATCGCACAACTTGGGTGTGATTTTTTACACTGGTCTTTCATTTGACACACACATAAAAACATGTTAAAACATGGAAGAGCCCAGGTATACAGGCGATGTCACACTCCAGATGATTGTTCTAGTTTTTGCGACTCACCGCAAGCCCCATGCACAATCCAGAAGCAGGCATATTTAGATAATTGATTCTCTCATTGTCTGCACCAACCAAAAACATTAAGTATAAATGAAGTTTCTATATATATGGAGGTTGTGTGGTCCAGTGGTTAAAGAAAAGGGCTTGTAACCAGGAGGTCCCTGGTTCAAATCCCACTTCAGCCACTGACTCATTGTGTGACCCTGACCAAGTCACTTAACCTCCTTGTGCTCCGTCTTTCGGGTGGGATGTAATTGTAAGTGACTCTGCAGCTGCTGCATAGTTCACACACCCTAGTCTCTGTAAGTGGTCTTGGATAAAGACGTCTGCTAAATAAACAAATAATTATATATATTTATATATTTATCTCGTTTTAAAGTTTGTTTTTTTTAATTTTGGCACAAATTATCCTCTATACTCCCTGGACATGAACTGTCTTGTGCAGGTAAGTGCTTTGAGCGTTTTTCCCTTTACAGGTTCAGTCTCATTAAAGTTCAGCAGCTTTCCCTCCCAGTGAGAGATCACGCTGATACTTGTTGTGATAATAAAATTAAACTTTAACAGCAATATTGATGCTGTATAATATGCCTTTGGCAAGTTGCTAAATACAGTTTTTGTAACGCAATTTGTTTGCTTAACTTTTGCTTGCTTACTACAGTCCGAGGTGCCAGAGTTGGTGGAGGAGGTGGAAAGGTACTGGCTAGATATAGTCAGTCTCACCTCCATGCACAGCATCGGCTCTGGAACCAAACTTCTCGACCAAAGGTGGACTCTATCCTTCTCCAGAGAGGCCCCCTGTGAGCAGCCCTGGGCAGATGTGGGAATATACAGTTGGAGTTTGTGCAGGTGGACGAGAGGGTTGCCTCGGTGAGACTTCTGGAATCTAAGAGGAAAACTCTGACTGTTGTAGGTGCATATGCGCAGAGGAAGTGTGGAGAAGATGTTAGGCTAGGTGAAGTCAACACAATGGACTGTTCAAAATACACATGAGAGTGACTTACTGCCTTACACCTGAATTACTGCCTGGAAGGAGGCAACCCACCAGGCCTTGGAACCCCAGAGATTTATTTTGTTTTTCTCTCCTCTGCCCCTATAGTTATTCTGATGTACTGTGTTCTAATGCACTGACCAATAATGTGAAAGCACTCGGTGGCAATTCATTGCGAAGGGCGCTATATCAAATAAAAAATGATTGATTGATTAACATGTTGTGTAGCTTTTCAGAGTACAGCAGCACCAGTGTATCCAATGTGTGTGTAAGCCTGTCTATTAACCGGTATGCACAATGCAGTATAGCATGCCTCCTCTTATTTGAAGGAATGATTCAATAATCACTACCCTATTTAATCAGACGTCGCACTGCAATAGCTTTTGTTATTAGTTTGGAGTCATTTTAGATGTAATGTGTACAATGTACAAAAACATTAGTTTGTTTTTGTAAGCTAATCATTATAGCCTATTTTCAACTGTGAGATGTTCAGGTCTGGATTATAACAAAACTTTGACCAACCCGCTAACAGTAAACTGCAAACTTGTAGACTTTTTGTTATTCATGAGGAGAAGAAAGAAGCCTCTGACAAAATTTGAAGGCACCTACCCTACAGGTTAAACTTTGCTACAATGGGTCGATGTGGCAATGTGCCCCGCCCCTGTGTGCATTTTTGTGTTTTATGTTGTATGTAGTGTGTTAATGTTGGTGTATTGTAGTTGGTACACAGGATATAATGTGGGTAATGAGCACGAGTGTTTAAAATGTATAATTTTATTTAGGCACAGGGATTGCACTTCACTTCATGTGCATTTAAAGTATTTAATAATATGTGAGCACAGGGTTGCACAGATTTAGTTCATGTGCTGGGATTCAAGTGACTCATTGAACACACAACCCCAAGTGAGTGAAACGTGCATCTATATATACTGTTGTGCCGGGATTCAATTACTAATTAATTATTCTTATTTCTGCTAAGAAATAAGAAATAAGAATAATTAATTAGTAATTGAATCCCGGCACAACAGTATATATAGATGCACGTTTCACTCACTTGGGGTTGTGTGTTCAGTGAGTGGAGAACGGGTGTGGAGAGGAGAGAAAGTAAAGTAAACTAAAATAAACTAAAATAATAATTGTTATTTGTTTTGACTCACCGTGTTTGTTTGTCTGTTTGTCCACTGTTCGTTTAAGTGTTAGCCCGTTTTGTTTGTCTATTTACTTGGGCCTCAGGTGCCGTGTCATGTTTTCTATTTAAACCTTTTATCTTACAATAAAACACTGAGCACCACAGCGCTTCAGTTTCACTTGCCACAAAAAAAAAAAAAAGATTGTTTTGTAACTAACAGCTTTGTCTGAGTTTTATTATAAAACAAAATCAGCTGAATTTGTTTAAAGGGACTTCATCTGATTAAAAATAAAACCTGAAAACGTCAAGCCCTACTTGTGTGTGTGTGTTTGGATTTACTTTTTCCACAATACTTGTTATATTTCATTTATGCAATATGGACCTCTGTTAATATGGGGCATAACACATTATTTTAAAATAAAATACAGTGCATATTGGGATACTATCGTATTAATTTCCACGGTTTGTTACGCTGCTGGGAATTGTAACTGAACTATTCTAATGGTGTGTGGACGCATTAAGCCTGACTAAACATGAAACGGTACTTCAGTGTGGAGGCTTTGAGCTGGATTAATTAGAGCGGTTTCGAGTACGGTTCTCGAGATCGGTTATGTAGTGTGGACAGGGCCTTTGTGTTTCTTTCTGGCCTGATGTCATGCCTACAGCCAGCCTGTCACAGTCGGTTAAAGTTTATTTTAATAGTTGAGAAAAAATAATCCACACCAGGTTTCAAATGTAACCACACCCCCTGCATTGGTGCACAAAACAGGTGCTTTTTTTGGCACTGATAATAGTTTTTGTTTTATTATCAATAAAATTTAGCAGGGCAGGACAAAGATGATTTAAGGCCGTTGTTGCTTTTAACTTTATGATTTAATGGTCATTTATGGTAGAATACTCACCTACCTTGCCCTGAAGCAAAGTTTCATTTTGCCTGTGTGGGTGTGTGGTTGTGTGTGGGGGGGTGTGTGTGTATATATTGTGTATATAAAGAATAGCTCTTTTCAAGAAACTTACAGCTTTCTCTTGGTCTGGTACCAGAACACCCCTTGTCTGCACAAGTGAATTTGGGTAAGATCTACCATTTATATCTAGAACTTACAACTTAAAATGTTCATGAACGTGTTCTAGTAGTTAATATGTAGCAGACCATGTGTCAATTCATTTATTGTAACTTTTCTCACAGTTAATGAATTAATTACTACATTTAATTAACTATTAATGAACAAGTAAGCATTATATATATATATATATATATATATATATATATATATATATATATATATATATATATATAATGTTGTTCATTAATAGTTAATAGGTGCTGTCACAATATTTAGCCCATACATTTACGTTAATTTAGTAATTAATTAATTAACTGTGAGAAAATTTACAATAAATGAATTGACACATGGTCTGCTACACATTAACTAACTATTAAAATAATATGAAATCATGTTTTATTAATCTGTTTACTTCTTGTTCATTAATAGTTAATAGGTGCTACTAAACATTTACTTCAATTTATGAATTTATAAACTTTTAGAAATGTTACTATAAATCAAGTAACAAATGATCTACTAACTGTTAACTAACTATTAACAGACATAACAAATGTGTATTAATATATTTACTGCTTGTGTGTTAATAGTTAATAGGTGCTCCTTAAAATAAAGTGTGACCTTTAATTATACTCGAGATTTATTGGTACACTGCGACTCCTAAATTTTATGACTGTTTGCGGCCAACTTCTCTCTCCCAATGAGCTATTTTCAGCTATATATAGGTTTTGAACCCATAGCCCCTCCCACGGGTTAAACTATGTCCAAAGTCGCGTTCACGACTATAATAGGTTGCGTTATCTGCGCACGCATTCTCTAGAATGGCTGTCCCGACAGCTTCAGCCAACACCAACTCATTGGGGCCTATGTACTAAGAAAGGCCAGTCGCAGGGCAAACTACCGCAATTAGCGTTTTTGTTGCTACTGTTGGCAAAAAAATCCTCTGTACTCAGAGAAGATATGTAAATGAAGAGACCAGCAATATATTCATTTGAATTTCTGTTGCGACACTTTAGCGAGATAAGCATTCCGTGAGATATGCAACATTTTTCAGAATAAATGACCGTTGTCTTTTGGATAGACTGACCTATATAGCCAGCCTCAACCTGGGACGAGTGGTGAAGGGGAAATATAGAATGCGATATTCGAAAAAGCAATGAACAAGGAGGCAGCAAATAAACTCTGAGTGATACAAAAACATTATATTAATGTCCTGTTCACAAGTAGGCTACAGTTTCTTTTGGTATAGAAACCACTTTCTGTATTAACTCACTTTCAATACCTGTACAGTAGCAATACAGTTATGATGACGTGTTTCTGAATTCATTGCTATGACAGCTGTATCACTTTTTATACAAACAGCTCCCTCAAATAATATGCCTATGGCATGATTTACCGTATGTCAATGTATATTTGTGGAAAAGCAGGCTAATGTATTTCTGTAAGTAGTTCCAGTTTTGTTAGAGAAACCTGTAAACAATTTTTTTTTTTTTAATATAGGCTACTATTCAGTGGTGTGTGATGACATATTTAGCAAGGCATTCAACATTTTTTAAAATTACCTTTTTTTAATAGTCCAATATCATTTAGATAGCAATGAAACCTATATTTGACAATGGCATTAAATGTGACTTCACTCACTGATTTGGTAATTCTGAGTCCTTTTGATGTCCAGGATAAAAATAAAAATATCAGAGCTTTACAATGTGTAATACTTGTTGATTCGTTTATCTGAAGATTAATGCAAGCTTGTTATAATGTGCGTCACTGCAGGCTAACTGCTTCAAACTTTTCTTCAGCTTTTTTTCCTGGGCTATCATGTCTGAACTAGGTTATATGCACGCATATTCTTCTGTGATATTTATTTATTGAGCATATTGAACAAAAACTCTTGTTCTAAACTAACTGATCGACCAAACCCTGTGCCAATACCAAATCAGGTGAGTATCTGGGCTTCCTTATAATAGGATAGATTGGGCTCCCATTAGCGCTATGCAGACTTAATGCACTTAGAACTGAGTGCTGTAGTACATTAGAATTGCAGTAGTGGGTTTAGCTGCATAGGATCAAACAAGAGAATAAAGACATAAAACAGTGACTGATCATCACTCCCTCAGAAGGTCAAAAACATTCGCCTATATATGTAGATAAATATATAGGACGACCATTGTAAAACATTAGCCTATATATGTAGATAAATATATAGGACGACCATTGTAAAACATTTACCTATATATGTAGATAAATATATAGGGCGACCATTGTAAAATATTTACCTATATATGTAGATAAATATATAGGACAGTCGACCGAACCCACATCAACAACTTTTCCCTCTCTTTCAGCCTGGCCTGCTTTCCGGTAGGACACACACTCTTAAGCTCCTGCAGTATGTTGTGAAATAAACTGCAAATCTTTTTCTTTTCAAACACTGAAGTGATTATTGGTTATTTGTGTGTGTTGGTAATAATATTGTTTAGGGGTTAACCCAGAGCATTTAATAGAAATTAAATGTTAGTTTGTGTCTGTTGTGCTCTGGCCCTTGAGGTCTGTGTATTTATCAGGTCTCTAAAAGCTGTTTTAACTGGTAATTAAGAAAGAAAAGGTAACAACGTCACCTGACACTTCTGACTAGCTTGCGACAGGTTTACGACTCTTAAAACAGGCGCAATACTTTAGCACATCTACCCCATTGTCTCTAGATCCGGTAAGTATTTTATTTTGAAATAAAAAATTAGCAAAACTTTACCATTGTTTTAACCCCAAAATAAACCATGAGCTTAATCTTTCTCAACTCGCTGTTTTCTGGTCCTATCCACCGTAAGGAATATGTGCTCCTATTCCGCACAATAGACACAAGCAGGCACCGCTTTCAAACTCAAAGAAAAGTTTCCAACCGTCTTTTTATTTTTCTTTCTTTTACAGGTTTGGTTGCAGCCAACATACCACCCCAGAACAAAGGATCCCCTCTCTCCCTCCCAGGTAAGTTATTTTACATGTCATCTTTTTATATGTATAGGATTCCCCTCCCGCAGCACCTTTCTTTATTTAATTCAACCCATTGTAAACACTGTTAATTTATCAATCAGTTATGGAATGTTCGTGAGTCTCGTTGTGCTTTGCTGTGGGGATTAACAGTGATGGAGTTCCTTTTGTTTTTCACTCTGTTGTAAGATACAATAGTTCCCAGCCATACAAAAGTTCCCAGGTCAACTTCTGGTTTTAGTTTTTGTAGTTATTTTCAAATAAAAGAATTCAACTGCATATTTGATTTGGCATTTTAAAATCATAAATAACTAACCTATATCGTCACAGTCATGTAATGATGTCAAGCTGCAGTCTCAGGAAGAGACTCCCTACTTGGAGTGTTTCTTTTTAGCAGATTTGTGGCATCTTAAAGTGATAAAATGTCACCTGTATAAATAGGGGATTTGAAAGAAAAAAATGAAATCAATAACATTAATGTTTTCAACATAAACTACAATGATCAAATAAGAACCGTGAGTTTTTACAGCCATGACAATCATATCTGTCTCCTTCTAGTCTATATCACCTTTCGAATTGTAGATTGTGAGAAGTATACACCATCCTGACCACTTTTAAACTACAGTCCACTGTGCTCTTTCCAAGATGGCTTCACATGTCATTTTTAGAAGATGTTCAGAACTACATTTTTCATCATCTCCACCAATACATAAGTGTGCAGGAGGATGATGGGAAATGTAGTTCCTGTGTAACTGGCATACTCTCACGTTACACCCCAGCACAAAGCCAGTAACAAAACACACATAGAAAAGTAAATAAATGCAAAGACATGTTGTTATGCCCACGCTTTTTAAGTTCCCAGTGATAGTTAACCTGGCCCTTGGATCCCATCTAAATTAATTTAATGATAATAGCAACAAAATGAAGGATGTGCGTTGGTGCTCCATGCTACCATGCTTGGTGCCTCAGTGCCCTTGCATCAGCTCACTTCCTCTCAAAACTCAGTGCTGGAGCAACCCACCTAAGCCTTGGTGTGTACTTTACCTTGCGCTGCACATCCAGTGTTTGGTGACTGTGCTCTTGTGCGTTTGCTCCAGTGCATGCATGTTCCTACCTCAGTGTGCCTGTGCCTCGTCTCAGTGGTAGGGTGCCTGCGCACTCCATGCGAGGTATGGCCACATCATGGGCTCTCTTTAACTCACTCAGTGCCAGGCTCCTCCTTTAGTCATGCTTCGCAGCTCCTGGTGTCTGGTACCCCTCCTTTCCACATCATTTTAAAATAGCTACCGTATTACACAGAAGTAGCACACGTCGTCAAACCTTTTTTTTTTTTTACTTTATCTTTATAGGCTGCAGTTTTTGTAAGGGAAAGCCAGTTCAACGAAGAAGACCTACAGGTGTTTTTTTATAACCATTAAATAAACAGATAGCTTTTATTGAGAATTCTTTGTGAAATGGATTTGATTTAAACAGTATTTAAACAGGAGCTGCTGTATTATTGGAAAGATACAGCAGAGAATGTTAACTAAATGAATCTGTTTGCCGGAAAGTCGGTCAGATTTTAGATTGTGCGAGTTTGCTCTGTTCTTATAATAGTACCTTGTCACAATACCACATTAGCAATAACAATCAAAATGACCCACTGAAAATGAGATAAATAGCCTAAAATGTTACGTCAAACATCAGCAGAATACAAACATCTCCCACAGATGTGATTTCTATCAATATAAAAGAACATTGTCATATATTTACCGTAATAGCAATAGCAGTATTATGCATGGACTGTTATTTACTTGAATTCATCATTTATTCATTTTAGTGGGGGAATGATGATTCAACCAGAAATTATGAAGTAACGGGAGGTTTGTTGAAGACAAAAAATATACCAAGAGCTCAGTTAGGAGTTCTTTGAGATTATTATTAAAGTCCTATTGATGATAATAATAATAATAATAATAATAATAATAATAATAATAATAATAATAATAATAATAATAACAACAAATAACCCAACTACATGTAGGTTCAGTTCTGTAGTTTCTCTCTCATGCAGCGAATCCCAAGCACTTCCACACACTCTGCCGCCTGGTCTCCCCTCACTCTCTCACTCCCCCAACCCAACTATTTACAAATCCTAACCCCAAGAGTAACACACCCTGGCCGTACAATACATGCAATGAAACTGAACAAGACAAACACACACAAAAGTCTCTGAAAAGCCTACAATAATAATGATAATTGCTGGGGTTGAACCTGGTATTTCACAAACTTCAACTTCAGCACCAATATCGCTGCACAAAAACACCCTGCAACTGTTTTGATAGCAGGGTATTGGAGGTAATCACGTCAGCTACAGCCCTGACCCCCACCCTGTGTACGTTATTATTATTTATTATTATTATTATTATTATTATTATTATTATTATTATTATTATTATTATTATTTATTTCTTAGCAGACGCCCTTATCCAGGGCGACTTACAATTGTTACAAGATATCACCATATTGCTTATGCCTCAAAAGTATAGAAAATGGCTATTATTCCCCACAAACTTTGCTTTTGTGACCAGGACAGTGATATTTTGAAATTTACCTATTACCAATGAGAAAACGGGCAAATTTGTGTCTTTTCGTTCACATAAAGTCAGAAAAAAACAACATATGAATCCAAATTAACATGTATTTATACTAAAGTAAACAAAAATGACTACAAAAGATTTAGAAGTGAGTAGTTTTTCGAGATTTACAATTATACTGTAAATCACGTTCACGAATCAGACCCCAAATGTAGTCTCCCATCATGTTCTCGTTATACTGTCTTTGGTAGTGGCTTTCAAAGTCCAATATATCCTGTTGGAAGTGTTCGCCTTGCTCCTCCGAGTACGCTCCCATGTTCTCCTTGAATTTATCAAGATGAGCATCAAGGATATGGACTTTGAGGGACATCCTACAGCCCATTGTGCCGTAGTTCTTCACCAGAGTCTCAACCAGCTCCACATAGTTTTCGGCCTTGTGATTGCCCAGGAAGCCCCGAACCACTGCGACAAAGCTGTTCCAAGCCGCTTTCTCCTTACTAGTGAGCTTCTTGGGGAATTCATTGCACTCCAGGATCTTCTTTATCTGTGGTCCGACGAAGACACCGGCTTTGACCTTTGCCTCAGACAGCTTAGGTAAGAAGTCTTGAAGGTACTCGAAGGCTGCCGACTCCTTATCTAGAGATCTGAGAAATTGTTTCATAAGGCCCAATTTGATGTGCAGTGGTGGCATCAGCACCTTCCGGGGGTCCACCAGTGGCTCCCACTTGACGTTGTTCCTCCCCACAGAGAACTCGGTCCGCTGTGGCCAGTCCCGCCTGTGGTAGTGCTTCTTGGTGTCCCTGCTGTCCCAAAGACAAAGATAGCAGGGAAACGTGGTAAAACTGCCTTGGAGACCCATCAGGAATGCCACCATTTTGAAGTCTCCTATGACCTTGATGCCATCTCAGAAAAATGCAGATATGTATCCACTTAGGCAGCTGGAACTAAACTGAACTGGTGGGCTTAAGGCCCCTGTATTTATACTACTATTTATATTACTGGAAAGTTCTAGAAAGTTCTAGAAGTTACTCCAAGTTTACTCAGCACTGAATCTATCTGGAATGTTCTGGAAAATAGGTAAATTTCAAAATATCACTGTCCTGGTCACAAAAGCAAAGTTTGTGGGGAATAATAACCATGTTCTATACTTTTGAGGCATAAGCAATTCGGAAATAACACTTACTACCCAGGAACCAAAAAAAAAAAAAAAATTGTTACACGGTGTTATTATTATTATTATTTGTTTATTTAGTAGATGCCTTTATCCAAGGCGACTTACAGCGACTAGGGTGTGTGAACTATGCATCAACTGCAGAGTCACTTACAATTACATCCCACCCGAAAGACGGAGCACAAGGAGGTTAAGTGACTTGCTCAGGGTCACACAATGAGTCAGTGGCTCAGGTGGGATTTGAACTGGGGACCTCCTGGTTACAAGCCCTTTTCTTTAATCACTGGACCACACAGCCTCCCATAATAATAATGGCCAGCTGGTTTGGGTTTTCCCCAGACTTATTTATTCATTTTATTGTCATTGTTTGTTAGCCTACTATTAGTAGTTTAACTACTACTGCAGGCACTAACGTTAACAGCTTAAACTTAAACTTTACTGTAAAAAAAGAGGCACTATAGTTTGAAATGCCGGTACAGTGGGTGGAGTAATATGCATTTTTAGTGAGAGTTGACCCTGCCTTCAGAGGACGGAGATGAGGCAAAGAGAGGCTGCTGTGGATGTAAAGGGAGTTTCTTTGGAAGACTGCTCTTGGGCACCATCTAGCTCTGGCACTGGTAAATCCATCTCAGTTACATATGTGAGCAGGAGGATGATGGGAAATGTAGTTTCATGCGAGGTCCATGCGGGTACATGGGAACCATCAGTGCACCAACAAAAATATCCACTAATCAAAGCAAATCAAAGAGATAAACTAAACATGCAGTTAAATTCCAAAACACTTAACATTGTGTAAGAAAATGTAGGCCTAAGTACACCCTTGTTACACATAGGAATATCTTGAATTTCAACCAAAATATAAAAATGTATATTTCTGGTTTATAGATGGTTGGCTTTGTTCGTCCCTTGATTACACGTCTACAGTAAAGGATAATTGTTCTAACATTTATTTATAGATCAAGACATACCAGTCCAAAATGGTGGAGATAGAAGACATATTTGAGGGAGTTGAAGAAGCCATTGATGGAGCTGAAGATGACATTGAAGACCTATCAGAAGAAACACAAGAGGAAATAAAAGCAGAAGTAGCTGAAGCACGAGCAGAAGTTGAAGAGCTTTCCAAAGTTAGCGAGACCTTAAAAACCTTGCTTCAATACGTCACAACAAGTATACCAAAAATAGTAGGATTTGTTGTGAAAAATTTAGCTATCGGTGCTATCTTGTGAGGTGTAAATGTTGTTCTTAACAAATTGCTTCCCGATAAACAACAATCCAAGGATGTACAGAGAAAGCGTGCTGTGATTAAGGCATTAACCGCAATCATTAAAAATGAAACAGGCCTCAGTGAAAAGCTCCTAAAGTGGATGACAGACCACAAAGATGATATGATTCAACTGGAAGGATTTGAAGTACCAATGGAATCAATTATTCAGAAATACATTGGACCAGTATCTGATGTACGTAATGTTTTGCTACTTTTTATTTACGTTCTATTAACAATATATACAGCAGTTATCATCAAAAGTTTACATACATACAATGGAAATGAATAATTTCTAGGAGTTTCTCTAAAACCCCAAAATTGAGTTCCTGCCAGCAGAGAGAGAATTGAGGCATCCACTTCATTTATTATTAAATGTAGTAGTAACCTAGTATCAGTTGTAAGAATTCCGTTTGTGTAATATTTAATACCAATTCAGATTTTAGAACATACAGCAGCAACAGGGTAACACTGTATTTTAAGCAGTTATTAGGGAGTTATTAACAATGTTTTTCAGGAACCAATCCTATCTAATACTATAGCTTTTCTCTTATTAGCAACCTCTGGATAATGGCAACTTTTTGATGGCTACCAAGTGATTGTTAATAAGCAGCATTTACCATGTGTATATACTTTCGTGGCCTGCCTACTACATCATTAGAAACTGAAAGGTAGGGTATTAAATACCTCTTCTGTGCTGATTTGATGTTTGATATTTCACAATTTGATGTTTTAGGCCGTTGAGCAAGCCTTCAAAGTTGCAAACTCACTCACGAAAAAGATTGACGGGAAAACCCAGATCAACATCCCAACAGCAGAAGACATCCAGCAGTTCCTTGCAGCTGCCGATGCATTTCTCCAAGCCTTCAGTAATTTGATTCAGTTCGTCTCCACACATGTTCAACAGATTAAAGAGCTTAAAACCTTTCCATTGACACAGGCAGACATTGACTCTCTTAAAACTCAGCTGGATGATGCTAAGGCCTTACCTTTGTGGTAAACAAAAAATATGTCTTGACTTTTGATAATGTATAGGATCAAAAGAGACAGGCACACACTGCTCCAAAAGCTTGCATTTTTCTCATATTCACGATTAAAACAGCTAATAATAAACTCTGGAAAGTTAAAATATTCAAAACGCAGTTTTTGTTTTCTGGTATAACTGTTTATTAACATAGACGTGAATGATTAAAACACAATTGTTAATAGAAATACAATGCTTGAGCTTCAACTAAACACGACAAGATTAAAAAAGCAATATAATTGTGTGTATTTTTCATTTTACCATTTTTATTCTTCACAAGTATAAATGTTGTTGTGATATATGTGACTCATATTATTAAGTGGCTTCTCATTAAAAAAAGAACAAACATATGGTGTCAAGGCTATATATAAATAGCAACAATGTTGGTATGTCCATTTGCTTTTGCCCTTAAGGCCTAATTACAACATATACTAGAATGAAAATGTTTTAAGTTATAGCCTACTAATAGAGCATCACATTCATGTTTAGTTGCTATTTTTAATCTCAAATATATTAATTATTTTGACATATCTATCACTATCATGTGGCAGTCAGTCAAGGTCATTCTTAGGTGCAAAAAACATGGCCACAGAATGTACCAAGTGGGTATGGCCATGTAACTGAGAAAATAATGAGAAGAGTTGAATGAGCAGAAATGTGTTCACTCTAGAATATGTTGAAATTAGGCCTTTAAGGAGGCAAACAACATACATCAGAAGTGATTGGGTCTGATGAGCACGTACAAAATGCCAAAAAAATAAAGATATAGTCATTGCTTTTACACTCACCTAGTTCTGAGGTGTTTTATTTTTTGTTCAGGAATCAGTCTTGTATTCTTCATTACCTGCAAGGATGAAAACCCACACACACACCCCCACATATACCACCCACCCACCCACACACACACACACACCAACACACACACCCACCCACCCCCCCACCCACCCACCCACACACACACACACACACACACACACACACACACACACACACACACACACACACACACACACACAGACAGACACACAGGAGGATGCAACATTGACAATGGATAATTGCAAAGCATATGACATGGTTTATTTAGATTTCCAGAAAGCTTTTGATAAAGTCCCGCATAAAAGATTAATTCTCAAACTGAACACAGTAGGGATTCAAGGAAATGCATGCACATGGATTAGGGAGTGATTAACATGTAGAAAACAGAAAGTACTGATTAGAGGAGAAACCTCAAAATGGAGCGAGGTAACCAGTGGTGTACCACAGGGATCAGTATTAGGTCATCTGCTATTCCTAATCTACATTAATGATTTAGATTCTGATATAGTAAGCAAACTTGTTAAATTTGTAGACAACATAAAAATAGGAGGAGTGGCAAACACTGTTGCAGCAGCAAAGGTCATTCAAAATGATCTAGACAGTATTCAGAACTGGGCAGACACATGGCAAATGACATTTAATAGAGAAAAGCGTAAAGTATTGCATGCAGGCAAAAAAAAATTATAAATATCATATGGGAGATACTGAAATTGAAGAAGGGAACTATGAAAAAGACCTAGGAGTTTATGTGAAATGTCTTCATCTAGACAATGTGGGGAAGCTATAAAAAAGGCCAACAAGATGCTCAGATATATTGTGAGAAGTGTTGAATTTAAATCAAGGGAAGTAATGTTAAAACTTTACAATGCATTAGTAAGACCTCACCTTGAATATTGTGTTCAGTTCTGGTCACCTCGTTACAAAAAGGATATTGCTGCTCTATAAAGAGTGCAAAGAAGAGCAACCAGAATTATCCCAGGTTTAAAAGGGATGTCGTATGCAGACAGGCTAAAAGAATTGAATCTATTCAGTCTTGGACAAAGAAGACTATGCGGTGATCTGATTCACAATGTCGACCCAAGGGACTTTTTCGACATGAAAAAAGAAACAAGGGCCAGGGGTCACAAATGGAGATTAGATAAAAGGGGCATTCAGAACAGAAAATAAGAGGCACTTTTTTACACAGAGAATTGTGAGGGTCTGGAACCAACTCCCCAGTAATGTTGTTGAAGCTGACACCATGAGATCCTTCAAGAACCTGCTTGATGAGATTCTGGGATCAATAAGCTACTAACAACTATATGAGCAAGATGGGCCAAATGGCCTCCTCTCGTTTATAAACTTTCTTATGTTCTTCTGTTTTATTCCCTCGGTGGGTGGGACCAAGTGCAACTCTGGTATAGAGAGTTCAGTGATACCTACCCAATGGGCAGGCATATCTCATACATAATGTTCATTGGTGGTCGTCTTCTCTTTCAGGGAACCAGGGTTACATTAAGTTCTTCCATCAGCGTTTTAACTTTATTAAGAATACTACAGGCAAGTCGCTGAGGTATGTCATTTTGGAAGCCGCAGCGTGTCGCTCAACAAACGACTCCCCCAGTTAATCAAAACGACCGTCAATTCTTTCCCTACAGGGAATTCTACTGTACCGGTTATTAATATTCATAACTATTACACCTGCACTCGCAAACTCCTGATATTTGGCTCAAACAAAGGTCAAGGTGTAGCATATTTCCAATAGTTATGAATCAAAATGTCGACCATTGTTTCCCTACAGGGAATTCTACTGCACCTCTCATTAATATTCATAACTATTATACCTGAACTCGCAAACTCATGATATTTGGCTCAATCAAAGTGAGTGAGCCCAATATCAGGAGTTTGCAAGTTTGGGTTAAATAGTTATTTAGTACTCATTTGGGTAATAGTTATATACTCAATAGGGTGTACGTTGTCACTGAGCCAAATATCGTCATTTTCGTAGCTATACTGAAGGAGTTATGAATAACAACAGTGGGGCTGTGTTTACCGCAAAGTAACTTTTGAATATCGAATATCAAACCAATTTCACCAGGGTGTTTTATTTAGGCGTATATTTTACTTTTATTAAGTCTGCAGTCTGGAGTTTCAACAGAGCAACGCAGGCTCCGCAAGCAATCGCAAAGAAGCTCCCAGATCTATTTCTGTCTTCTCCTTATATAGACAGTTGTTCTGAGCGTACGTGACTTTTGTCACATATCTGCTAGTTAAACGCATGCAAGCATCCTGCTTCAACACCTGTAGGCAGCCAGACTAGACTTGTGGTTTATCTTGAGTTTTGTTTACCAACTGCTTCTATTGGTTACTGGTTTGTTGAGTCAGTTGCTATGGGACGTTGGTCCTTTACAAACATACTGATTGGTCCTTATATAGCTGATGCGACATCAGCTGAATATACTAGCTCCCACAAGTCTAGTCAGCTGAAACCACAAACACATCTTTATACTTTATTTCTATATTTTATTTAATATACTTATAAAAGCAAAACACGCATTATTCTATAACTAAAGTTCTGTTTGTCCTACGGACCTAGCAAAGCCATCAAAGTGTACAGACAGTAAAGAGTCATTTTCCCAAGACATTCCCTCCTTTTGTAATTAAATTACAACCATAAAGCAGGAAATTACATTACATCATCAGCCATTTCACTAAAAGGATCAGTGTCATCACCATCATTACACTGACCTTCAGTGGTGAGCAGAGGCATAGTTAAGGCGTTATCCACGACTTTGGTAAAGAGCTTTTTAATACAAGTAATCAGAAGCATTAATGCTATTAACACCACTAAACTTGAGTTGTATCATCCTGTTTCAGTGGTTGATAGCCCAGTATGCGGGAACACAATACTTCATTGGCTAGCCCTGTAAGTAATCTCTTTTGTTTCTTAAGCACATATTTCAAATAACAGAATAATAACATAGCAATAAGCAATACCAATAATGAAATAAGCGAGGAAGCATGTCCCCCTACATTCCACCAGTCAGCCCAGTCCACTCCAGCACTTTCTCCAGCTAATCCACATAGGATACCCCACCCACATGATTGGGCGTCTGCTAATATCAGTTGCCCACTGTTGCCCACCAGTGACGCCTGCACTCTAGCTATCACTACTCTTGAGTGAACGTCCATAAACTGCTTGTTAATGTGTGCCAATGCCATCAGCATACCTGTATGATTAATTGTCTTCATCCATTCTTCAGCGTCTTCGATAATGCCTGTGATGTTAATAGGTGGAGTGGGGTGCATGCTCAGGTGTCCCACAGTCACAACACCCTGTGGGTGAAAACACTTCCCACCCCCATGCTTGAGGTGATTACGCACCATGTTCCATTCCTCATCTGAGTTCATCTTTTGTACCCTAACTTTGGGTGTACCGTTGCTTCCATCATTTGCATTGACAGGTTAGTGCTGCCAGCATGGTCACACAGAATAGCATCACCAAATTCAATACACTCAGTGGCCTTGAAGTACAGGGTGGCATTTTGGGCATGCTGATCAACCCATGTTATTTGTGGGACGATAACCCGTGTTCCAATTACTACCCCTAGGCTACTGACTGTTATACCGGTACTGTGGTGGACCCGACTGGTGGTATGTGGCACTATTAAAATAAAACAAATATCTTCATCACATCGTTCAGTACATATCACCATATTATCCTGAAACTCTGGATACGCTGGGTATCTGTTCTTAGCTAACCCACGTAACATCTGTTCTCTCCAATCTGTCAAATTTATATCTTCAATTATTGCGTCAACCGTCTCTCTCATGACATTTGTTGTAATGTCCAGTGTTTCACCAGTCATTTGTTCAGCCATGGCCAATCTCTGAATAGCATCGTTTGATATCTTCAATGTTTATTCTTACCAATGTTTGCAACCAGGTTACTCCCATCACAAATGGTTTTGCCCTCCCCACAGCTACCAACCTGTCTGGGGGGAAATGGCATCAACGGGGGACATTGAGTGGAGTGGAACTGTAGCTTCATACCTCCCATATACCCTGTATTTTCCCAAGTACCGTTACACACACTGTGCGCTATCCTTTGCCCTGTCACATTAACACATGTCCAATTATAAGTATCATGGGTGCAACCCCACATTCTGCTGTTTTTGCTCTCGACTTGTTGCATTAGCTTGCTCCTGTTGTCACTGTTTGGTATAGTCTTTTGTCGTCCAGAGACAGTCCACCTCCAATGACGCGTTACTGCTTACAGTTCGGTTGCATATTGACTCATACTGGACCCCTCCCACTGTTATATCACAAGTAGAACATTGTTCAAACTGTGCTGGAGTCATTGTATTATTCTGGCTTATCAAACGCACAGGTTGCCACGTTCCCTCTATGTCACTCTCGAAGGGAAGTGGTCTTTGTTTCCATCCATTACCCTGTTGTTGTCTAAGGATTCAAGTGCAGTTCTTCCAGGGGGCCCCCAAAGCTTGTCTCTCTGCACACGCCTCGTTCCATGCCCAGAGGTGTGGAATCCTCTCCGACTCTGGAATGACATGATACTTGAAACACAAATCATGTTACTGTCCGTTGCTGCTCCCGCCGTCTGTGGAAAGAGATATGCCATTAGTTTCGGGGTATTCAGTGTCACCATCAGCACTATGTATGGACCATGCCATTGACATCTCTTTACCCTCCTTGTGTCCATTTTGTGTGTCTATAATAGACTGCTGTTTCTTGCCCGGATCCTTAATAGAACCGTCGGCACCCAACCTGTCCCCCCCCCCCTTTTTTTTTTTACATCAATGCATTCTGTTTCTATCTGTGCAAGTATGACAAAATATATCTACTGACACAGCTGCTGTTTTGTGGTTAACAGGAAACCGCACTGCTTCCTCAGCTAGCTTGTCAGCCTTTTCGTTGCCTAGAGACAGAGGATCTGTTCCTTGACTGTGTGCTTTCACTTTAGCTGACTGTGTGGTTTGTCCAGTTCTTTTACTTGGTCGTATAACGAAACAATCACTGCGCCTATGTCCGAGATTACCATAATTGTCACATTTAGGCTTCTGCCCCTGTTTGCAATCTGACCTTTTTTGTCCCATTTTACCACAGTTCTGACATGCTCCATCAAATCATACAGCACATATTTTCATTTTTATATTCCTTTTGTCTGTTTACAACTCCTACTGCCCAATTCATTACTCTTTCGCATGCGTTCCCTGGGTTTAGTTTACCCCCAGCTCAATTGCCTTCTGCAAATGTGGACCCAGTCCACTAATTAATACCTATACAAACACTTGATCTGACTCTTGTGGGTCAACATTTCCTTAATAATCAGGATATGCTTCCCACTTGCGTACTCCATAATCCTGCACTGACTCATTCTCTTTCTGCTTGACTCCCATTATTACGGACCAGTCAATAAGTGCCCCCTCAGTAGTTTGTTTAATTGTTGCTTTCAAGTATTGTCTTTGGTCTCGTACTGTATCGTCTTTTGAGTAGGTACTGTCCCTGATCTCTCCCCGTAATTTGGCTAGAATTCTGCTTCGCATGCTCCCATGGTCAATGTCAGGAGTTCAGTTTCAGTTAATCCGTGTGACAAAGCCTGTTGCTCTACCTTAGTCCAATAATCTTTAGTTGCATATTTGCATTTAATCTTTGGCAGACATCCTCCTAATGACTGCTTTTCTAACACCGTTAATGCATAAACTGTCATTTCCTTTTCCCATTGTGCTTCTCACGCACTCTTACTGGTGTTGCAACTTTCTTTTTTATTATATTTTTTCTTTTTCTACTGGATAATTTCAATCGGTTCCTGCTGCATTAAACCACAATCTTGTTTATGTGACGCCCATGTATCTGGGTAAACTGCACAGACTGTGCAGATTATTCCCTTCTGCCATCTACTATGTTTGATTAACACATAATCCACTATCTCAGATGACATTATGTCTTCCTTATACAACTCAATATGTTTATATTGACTTCAAGTTACTCTCCTGAACACACTTTTGAATTAGAACAATACAACACAACAACACACAAATAACTAACACAACATGACCCGGGTCACCCAATCACACCTCGCAATCCGCACTAAATATGGTACAACACTGCCACGACGGCAAACACTTTCCCT
Source organism: Acipenser ruthenus (assembly GCF_902713425.1). NCBI lineage: Eukaryota > Metazoa > Chordata > Actinopteri > Acipenseriformes > Acipenseridae > Acipenser > Acipenser ruthenus. The sequence goes on along the minus strand of NC_081208.1, from coordinate 12,322,093 downwards.
TACCTATTTGTCTACTGGGACTTAACCTGCCCTCTGTCATGCCTCAAGTCCCGGTCCAACAAACACCCACAAAGATTCTTTAAATGCTCTGTCAAGGTACAAACTCAACTGTTAGCGACTGGATCCACTAAATATTGGGGATGGTAATTAAAACATACTCACCCTCCTTGGACAGTCGAGAACAGACAAGTCAGCGTGACAACTAATTGCAAACTGTTCGTGACGTCAAAACTGTAGTGGGATATTTTGAAAAGACTCGACATAAGACAGTCTGTTCTACTGATCTTATAAGCCTTAATACGCGGCGCAAAGGAAGTCAGCAAATGCATTCAAAATACAATTCTGACATTCACATTCAATATGAACAAAATGTGCACATGGACAGACAAACAGAGAGGAAAAAAAGAAGTTGAATTGCATTGCAATGTAAATGTTGATACACTGAGTTGAATTGTAATGTAATCTAATGTACAGACAAATGCCTTTTTTTAAAAAATAATAAATAAAATAAATGATATCAGTCAATTTACCTCTACTCAATTAATAGTTCTTTTGTGACGTCTTATCTTAGGCGTTGCGACAACATCAACATGCGTCCGCCTATTTTAATCAGTGCTTTACGGCTCTCAACCTACACTATATACTGCACCTATTACCAACAGTATTTACAGCTGTCTTCTTTAATCAGTGCTTTACGACTCCTGGCCTACACTATTTTAATCAGTGGTTTACGCGTCCCAGGGTCTACACTATATACTTCGCCTATAGCCAACAATATGGCTAGGCCACGCGTTTAATCAGTGCTTACAGGCTTTCAACCAACACTCGACAGATCTGATTGTATTAATCCAATAAGTCTAACCTACCGTCTCTGTGTCTCTCAGTTTGTTCGGGATACTTTATCCGCCTCGCCGGTGCCCTCAGACAGATCCAGAGCGGCCTCTGTCCGTTTCCGGAACGCGGTAGTCCTGACCTTAGTATTTGTTAAGGTCCCGTCGACAGTTGACTCTGTTTCCCAGGACAATCAGCGGGCGGAGTTCAGTATCCCATCCTCGTCGCCAAATTGTGGTGGAAGTTTCGTTTCCAGACCCTATAACAGAGACTCAGGCCTTGCAGACAAAGTGGAGTAAAACAAAAGCTTTTATTAAGTCTGCAGACTGGAGTTTCAACAGAGCAACGCAGGCTCCGCAAGCAATCGCAAAGAAGCTCCCAGATCTATTCCTATCTTCTCCTTATATAGACAGTTGTTCTGAGCATACGTGACTTTTGTCACATATCTGCTAGTTAAACGCATGCAAGCATCCTGCTTCAACACCTGTAGGCAGCCAGACTAGACTTGTGGTTTATCTTGAGTTTTGTTTACCAACTGCTTCTATTGGTTACTGGTTTGTTGAGTCAGTTGCTATGGGACGTTGGTCCTTTACAAACATACTGATTGGTCCTTACATAGCTGATGTGACATCAGCTGAATATGCAAGCTCCCACAAGTCTAGTCAGCTGAAACCACAAACACATCTTTATACTTTATTTCTATATTTTATTTAATATACTTATAAAAGCAAAACACGCATTATTCTATAACTAAAGTTCTGTTTGACCTACGGACCTAGCAAAGCCATCAAAGTGTACAGACAGTAAAGAGTAATTTTCCCAAGACACTATTCAACATAGATACATAAAGCAAATAAGAAGCTGTGCAATTGGCATATGTGGCATGATTGCCCTCTGTTCTGCCCCAATATACCACGTTGGGCCGGGCTAAATAGAAGTGGGGCTTGCAGAGGGGTTGCCCCTTGTCAGGTACCGGCAGAGAAATCGGTGGCCAAAAGTGATTTAACCAGTTAAATTCAAGGCTACTTCTTCAACATAGACAAATACATTTATGCACTAAAAGCCAGCGAATAAGAAGCTGAGCGAATGAGAAGCTGGCGAATAAGAAGCCAACTTCAGCCTTGTCTCTAAAACCACAGACATGTGAAACGTTTGTATGTAAATGGAATGTGTGTATAGTAAAAAAAAAAAGTGCTCTATTCCTAAACAGCAGTGTTTATACCTCATTATACCTGGACTCTTGACCGGAGGGTTGTGGGTTCAATCCTGGGTGAGGGACACTGCTGTTGTACCCTTGAGCAAGGTATTTTACCTAGATTCAGTATAAACAACTGGATAAATTGGTAATTGCATGTAAACATAATGTGATATAATTGTGACAATTGTAAGTTGCCCTGGATAAGGGTGTCTGCTATAAAATAAATAATAGTAATTTAAATGCAATCTGCTGAACTATTTGCATTTGACTTGGTATTTGTATATTCTGAAATATAAGAATTTGCATTTGAATTTCAAATCATGGGAAAGCTTCAAAAATATTTCAATTTTAAACACTTTTCAATAATAATGCTCATAATAAAGTAGAGACTTTTCAGTATTGCTGGTAAAGTTGATTAACCTGAAAGATGCAAACTAAAGAGGACTTTTGTGAACTTCATGTTTATTAAACATAACAAACAAAACAAGTAAAAATAATAATTGTGCAATGCACACATATATAAACATATACATATATCTCATCATTTGTCAGTTTTTCACAAACCTGGTCCTGCTGGCCCACTGTGTCTGCTGTTTGTGTTCCAACTGAGTTCTCAATTATTAAATTGATCCCCCAGTTAAACTAACAATTAGTGACTTAATGCAATGTTAGAAATAACTTGAAATATCTAACTCTTTTGGCTGCTTTCACAAACCCTGATCAGCACTAATCTTGAACTACTTTACCTGAGTTAACATTAGGTAGTCCTAGATTAGTATTAATTGAGGCCTGTGCAGCCAGCCATTTCTACAAATAATTCAAATGCTCTGATTAGACATTTTATTCATTCAATTGAGGGTTCAATTCGTAATTTAAAGCTCAGTTGGAACACAAATCAGCAAACACTGGGTCCTCAGGACCAAGATCGGGAAACACTGTTTTATGTAACTTACTTCCTATATTGGTACACACCTGTTAATTATTATGAACTATGTGATTACTGTGTTTATGTTGTTATTATATAAACTGCTTTCCTTGTATGTCACCTTGGATAAAGGCCTCTGCCAAATTCATGTTAATAAATTAACATTTGTTGTATGGGAAAGTATTTGAAGTCTGCACTCTCCTCTCCTCTCTCCTCTGCTAAATGTACTTATTTCCAATCTGTAATCCAAGCCTCCACTAACAACCCACGTAAACTATTCTCTACCTTCTCCTCCCTCCTAAACCCTCCCCCCTCCTCCTCCCTCCTCTATCTCCCCTGATGACTTTGCCTCCTTCTTCTCTTCTAAAATCTCAGATATCCGCAAACTCTTTAACACCTCTCCCTCCCCCTCACCCCCTCCTGCTCCAACCCCTACACCCACTGCATCCCCTACTAACTCACCCTCCTTCTCCACCTTCTCGCCCCTCTCAGACTCTGACCTCTCCTCCCTGCTCCAGGGTCACAAACCCACCACGTGTGCCCTGGACCCCCTCCCCACTCACCTCTTTCAAACAGCTGCTCCTGCTCTACTTCCCTTCATCTCCTCCCTTCTCAACACCTCTCTACTTTCTGGTCTCTTTCCCTCTGCCTTCAAAAAAGCCTCTATCACTCCCCTCCTCAAAAACCTACCCTCGACCCCACCTCCCTCCAGAGCTACCGTCCTGTCTCCCTCCTACCCTTCCTCTCCAAAACCCTCGAGCGGACTGTACGCCGCCAGCTCTCTGCTTTCCTGTCCAACCACTCTCTGCTCGACCCTCTCCAATCTGGCTTCCGCTCTGCTCACTCCACTGAAACTGCCCTCCTGTCTGTCACCAACTCACTTAAGTCTGCCCCAACTCACTTAAGTCTCTCCTCTGTCCTAATTCTCCTCGACCTCTCTGCTGCCTTTGACACTGTTGATCACTCCATTCTACTATCATCTCTCGCTGACCTGGGGATCTCTGGCACTGCTCTGGCCTGGTTCTCCTCTTACCTCTCCAACCGCACTTACCAGGTAACCTGGCATGGAGCAACCTCCACACCTCACCCTCTCTTAACAGGAGTCCCCCAAGGGTCAGTCTTGGGTCCTCTCCTGTTCTCTCTCTACACCCGCTCCCTGGGCCCCCTCATCGCATCCTATGGTTTCTCATACCATTTATATGCTGATGATGCTCAGATTTTCCTCTCCTTCCCCACCTCTGACTCCACCATCTCCTCCCGTATCTCTACCTGTCTGTCTGCTATTTCCTCCTGGATGCACTCGCATCACCTTAAACTCAACCTCTCTAAATCTGACCTCCTTTTCTTTCCCTCCTCCTCCCCCTCCTCTGATCTCTCTCTATCTCTGTTCCTCTGGAATCTACTACACTCTCTCCCTCTTCCTCTGCTAAGAACCTCGGAGTCACCCTGGACCCCTGCCTCTCTTATTCCCAGCACATCTCCACTCTGGCACGCACTTGTCGATTCTTCCTGAGCAACATCCGAAGAATCCGACCCTTCCTCACCAACTACGCCACCCAGCTCCTGGTCCAGGCCTTGGTACTCTCCCGCCTAGACTACTGCAACTCCCTCCTGGCTGGCCTCCCTGCGTCCGCCACCCGTCCGCTCCAGCTCATCCAGAACTCTGCTGCCCGCCTGGTGTTCTCTCTGCCTCGCTTCTCCCACGCAACTCCACTACTCCGCTCACTCCACTAGCTCCCAATCACCGCTCGCATCCAGTTCAAGACTCTTGTACAAGCCTACAGATGCCTTGACCAGACTGCACCCAGCTACCTCCAGACCCTCATCTCTCCCTACACACCCACTCGACCTCTCCGCTCCGCCTGCACTAGAAGACTGGCTCTACCTCCTCTACGCTCCCCTGCCTCAAGAGCCCGCTCCTTCTCCACCCTCGCTCCGCAGTGGTGGAATGACCTTCCTACAGATGTCAGGACCGCCCAGTCCCTGACCACATTCCAGTGCCTCCTTAAGACTCACCTCTTCAGACAGCACCTGTAGAACTCCTCTGTTTTTCCCCTGGGACACTATCACCTTTCCTTAAATGAGCTTTATTTGCTCTTATCTGCCCCCTATTTTACTGCATTTAATCCTGTACTTCAGAGTACTGTAATCTGCCTAGTGTTTAATCTGTAGTATTTTGTAGTTAATCATATCCTGATGTAACTATCACTGTCACTGTTATCTGCTGTATTATTGAATTGTATTTTGTCACACTTGTATTTGCTTGAACCAAAGTCATTGTATTTGTCTTGTATTTATCTTGCTCTTATTGTATTATTACTTGTACTGTAACACTTGAAATGTATTTGCTTATGATTGTAAGTCGCCCTGGATAAGGGCGTCTGCTAAGAAATAAATAATAATAATAATAATATTTGTATTTAGTTTGGTAGTAAATGTATCACATTTGCATTTGTATTAAGCAAATTCGCAAGAACATTGACATTGCCACTGGTCTCATCAATTTCCTACTATCTGGAAAACACAAGTATGCTCAAAACCATAACCATCACATTTAACAATGGAGTCACCCATACCTTTCAACATGTATGCTCAAAGTTTGAAATCATGTATAAAGTCGACATTGTTCAAGAGCAGTTCCCAGTCATTGGTGCTCATACAATCACCATTCACAAATGCCAGGGGATGACTCTAAAAACAGTTAGGATGGATCATGGTAACTCAATTTTCTCCTATGGACAAAGTTTTGTTGCACTTTCCACAGTTACTTAAGCAGTATCCACCTTATCAACTTTGACCCCACCTGCATCTACGCATGTCAAACTGCAGTTGAAGAGTACCATCGGAAACGCACAAGGGAAAAGATTGTGTGCATTCCATTCACCGAGCCATCATTAATGTTCAGGAACAGCAAAAGTCTCAGTCTTCTAAGAGAACATTGCACTTACACATCCATTCAGAGGCTTGAGCAACCCCAATTTCACCTCATGCTATGCAAATGCAGCATTGCAGTGCCGCCTTCACTTTCAACCTCTGAAGGATTCATTAAAACACAGTCAACAAGAGGCTATCAGGAGCTCTGTTCACAAATAGGATCACTTGCCATCAACTGCGTCTCTAACTACTGTGGATATTTGTCACTTCTTAGGAGAACCTTTCAATAGAGGTGAGCAGCAACATGTTGCAGAGTTTCTCACCAAATTGTCTGACATTTGTCCTGAAGTATCTTGCATGGTTTCAGTCACAATAAGTCATGGCATTCTATGTACTACATATAACTACTGCTCATCAAACCGAGAGGTGTTGTATATTTATCCTCTACATGTACCTGCTGGTACAGATTCCATGTGTTTGGAAGAACTCATTTATAGAAATGACAAATGGGCAATGATTCCTGGTAGCAAATGTAGGCAATGCAACATTTCTCCAATCATGAAACGTGAACTTATTCAATCAGCAGGGAGACTGATTGCAGTCCAACTTATGCTTTGGGAAACCAAACCAGACGGGACCGTTACAAAATGACACAATGCTAAGTTTACTGCTGTGCAGAAGAGCACAATTACTGTGGACAACAGGAATTACCAATTAGATTCCATTATCATACACCAAGGACAGGATGCTACTTTAGGACACTATGTGTCTGTTCTTGCTGTGGGAGCTACTGGAAAATGGTGCATGCAAATGATGCACTTATTATTATTATTATTATTATTTATTTCTTAGCAGACGCCCTTATCCAGGGCGACTTACAATCGCAAGCAAATACAAATACATTCAAGTGTTACAATATAAGTCATACAATAAGAACAAGAAATACAATAATTCTCAAGTGTGACAAACCACAATTCAATAATACAGCAGATAATAGTGAAAGTTACATCAGGATATGATTAAGTAGTGATAGTTACATCAGGATATGATTAAGTGCAAAATACTACAGATTAAACACTTGGCAGATTACAATATTTTGAGGTACAGGATTAAATGCAGTAAAATAGGGGGCAGATAAGAGCAAAATAAAGCATATTTAAATGAAGGGTGATAGTGTCCCAGGATACAACAGAGGAGTTCTACAGGTGCTGTTTGAAGAGGTGAGTCTTAAGGAGGCGCCGGAATGTGGTCAGGGACTGGGCAGTCCTGACATCTGTAGGAAGGTCGTTCCACCACTGCGGAGCAAGGGTGGAGAAGGAGCGGGCTCGGGAGGCAGGGGAGCGTAGCGGAGGTAGAGCCAGTCTTCTAGTGCAGGCGGAGCGGAGAGGTCGAGTGGGGGTGTAGGGAGAGATGAGGGTCTGGAGGTAGCTGGGTGCAGTCTGATCAAGGCATCTGTAGGCTAGTACAAGAGTCTTGAACTGGATGCGAGCGGTGATCGAGAGCCAGTGGAGCGAGCGGAGTAGTGGAGTAGCGTGGGCGAAGCGAGGTAGAGAGAACACCAGGCGAGCAGCAGAGTTCTGGATGAGCTGGAGCGGACGGGTGGCGGACGCAGGGAGGCCAGCCAGGAGGGAGTTGCAGTAGTCTAGGCGGGAGAGTACCAGGGCCTGGACCAGGAGCTGGGTAGCATAGTTGGTGAGGAAGGGTCGGATTCTTCGGATGTTGCTCAGGAAGAATCTGCAAGTGCGTGCCAGAGTGGAGATGTGCTGGGAATAAGAGAGGCAGGGGTCCAGGGTGACTCCAAGGTTCTTAGCTGAGGAAGAGGGAGAGAGTGTGGTAGATTCCAGAGGAACAGAGATAGAGAGATCAGAGGAGGGGGAGGAGGAGGGAAAGAAAAGGAGGTCAGATTTAGAGAGGTTGAGTTTGAGGTGATGCGAGTGCATCCAGGAGGAAATAGCAGACAGACAGGTAGAGATACGGGAGGAGATGGTGGAGTCAGAGGTGGGGAAGGAGAGGAAAATCTGAGCATCATCAGCATAGAAATGGTATGAGAAACCATAGGATGCGATGAGGGGGCCCAGGGAGCGGGTGTAGAGAGAGAACAGGAGAGGACCCAAGACTGACCCTTGGGGGACTCCAGTCAAGAGAGGGTGAGGTGTGGAGGTTGCTCCACGCCAGGTTACCTGGTAAGTGCGGTTGGAGAGGTAGGAGGAGAACCAGGCCAGAGCAGTGCCAGAGATCCCCAGGTCAGCAAGAGATGATAGTAGAATAGAGTGATCAACAGTGTCAAAGGCAGCAGAGAGGTCGAGGAGAATTAGGACAGAGGAGAGAGAGGCAGCTCGGGCACACTTAAGTGAGTTGGTGACAGACAGAAGGGCGGTTTCAGTGGAGTGAGCAGAGCGGAAGCCAGATTGGAGAGGGTCAAGCAGAGAGTGGTTGGACAGGAAAGCAGAGAGCTGGCGGTGTACAGTCCGCTCGAGGGTTTTGGAGAGGAAGGGTAGGAGGGAGACAGGACGGTAGCTCTGGAGGGAGGTGGGGTCGAGGGTAGGTTTTTTGAGGAGGGGAGTGATAGAGGCTTTTTTGAAGGCAGAGGGGAAGATGCCAGAAAGTAGAGAGGTGTTGAGGAGGGAGGAGATGAAGGGGAGTAGAGCAGGAGCAGCAGCTTGAAAGAGGTGAGTGGGGAGGGGGTCCAAGGCACACGTGGTGGGTTTGTGACCCTGGAGCAGGGAGGAGAGGTCAGAGTCTGAGAGGGGCAAGAAGGTGGAGAGGGAGGGCGAGTTAGTAGGGGATGTAGTGGGTGTAGGGGTTGGAGCAGGAGGGGGTGCGGGGGAGGGAGAGGTGTTAAAGAGTTTGCGGATATCTGAGATTTTAGAAGAGAAGAAGGAGGCAAAGTCGTCAGGGGAGATAGAGGAGGGAGGAGGAGGGGGGGAGGGTTTAGGAGGGAGGAGAAGGTAGAGAATAGTTTACGTGGGTTGTTAGTGGAGGCTTGGATTACAGATTGGAAATAAGCACATTTAGCAGAGGAGAGAGTAGAGGAGAAGGAGGAGAGAAGAGTGCGGTAAAGGTCTAGGGCAGCAGGGAGTTTGGTTCTCTTCCATTTCTTTTCAGCAGATCGCAGTGTGATTCTTGCCGAGCGGAGCACAGAGGAGAGCCAGGGATGGGGAGGGGAGGGGCGAGCAGGTCGGGAGGTGAGGGGACAGAGGGAGTCGAGGGAGGAGGTGAGTGAAGAGAAGAGGGTGGAGGTAGCAGAGTCTACGGAGAGTTGTGAAAAGGAGTCGATAGGAGGGAGGTGAGAGAGAGCAGTGGAGGCAAGGACAGAGGGGGAGAGAGAGCGGAGGTTACGGCGAGAGGTGACAGTGGGGGTAGGAGGAGCAGGGAGAGGGGGGAGAGACAGAGAAAAAGAGATGAAATAGTGATCAGAGAGGTCCAGGGGGGTGACAGAGAGGTTGGAGGGGCAGCAGGCCCTGGAGAAGGTGAGGTCCAGTTGACGGCCAGCTTTGTGGGTAGGAGGGGACGGAGAGAGACAGAAGTCGAAGGAGTGAAGGAGAGGGAGGAATCCAGCAGAGTGGCTGGGGTTGGAGAGATGGATGTTGAAGTCACCCAACAGGACAGTCGGGGTAGACAGAGAGGGGAGGGAGGAGAGTAGATAGTCGAGTTCATCCAGAAAGTGAGTGAGAGGCCCAGGGGGGCGGTACAAAACAATGAGCAGGAGTTGACAGGGAGAGGTTAGTTGGACTGCATGAAATTCAAAGGTAGTGACAGAGAGGGAGGTGAGATCAGAGGGGACAGAAAAGAGTAAGGAGGGAGAGAGGAGAAGACCCGTCCCACCTCCCCGTCCGGTGAGACGCGGGGTATGGGACAGGACGTAGAGAGAGGACAGGGCAGCAGGAGTAACAGTGTTATCAGGGGACAGCCAGGTTTCAGTGAGAGCAAGGAAATCGAGCGAGAGGTGGGAGGCAAAGGCAGAGATGAAATCAGCTTTGTTAGCAGAAGAGTGACAGTTCCAGAGTGCACCAGAGAGTGTGCGGGAGGGGGGGAGAGGCAGAGAAATGAGGTTAGAGGGGTTGGAGGAGCAACAGCGGAGGGAGGGCAGAGGACGAGGACGGGAGGACAGAACAGGGATGTGAGAGACAGTCATAGCAGGACAAGCAAGACAAAAGGCACAGTAGGAGCAGTGGGGTGGAGGATACAGACCTGACTAGTAGATGGCTTCTTCCAGAGCGCTGTTAGGTTCGGATCTAGTCGAACAGCGTCTCAGCGCAGGCCTCCCCTCGCTGGACTCCCACAGCTAGACTCCCGGCTCTTTTGTTGAGGCTCTTCTGTTGGCTGGCGCTTCGTGCTGGCGCTAAAATAAGCTGCTTGAATAAATGTTGTTACCCCTGCTTGGCAAAAGAACCAACTAAACTGTGTGGAAACCAATCAAATAGCAAAATCAACTGCTAATCAATTTAGCCACTCACCTGGTACTAATCACACACAAACTCAGCCAATTCAAACACCACCTTACAATGTCACCAAATGTAGTAGTTACAAGTACAAAAGCAGGAACTTATCTATCTGCCTCTCTCCCTGGTTCCCTGTTGAAGTCAAACCATGGTCAAGAAATGCAAACAAAATGAATATGTCCTTTTATGAAGAAATCTAATGCTTTACAAATGCCTTAGCCTAAGTTCATAAGACCACTATATCAAGGAGAATAATGTTTTTTTTTCCAGCATTAAAATGTGTTAGTATACTACCCTTTAGCACGGACATGCACATGTACCTTTTGAACCATTTATAACATTGTAGTATTGTACCTACGTAAATATCAATATATCAATACCTACCAAAATAGACATATTGTTTTCACCTCTCATGCTACTATAAGAATATAATGTTTACACTTTCAATACTGTCCAAAAGTCCCTTCTACCATTATTTTACTTTCAAATATTTTCTCATTTCTCTTATATTACTCTACTTATTATTCTCTTGTAATGTCTGTCTGTCTATTTACCATACACATTCTCGAATATCTTTCCCTCGCTTTGTTCATTATTTGATGAAGTAAAAAAGGAAGTGATATCTATAACAAAAATGTAAAAAAAAAAACAAGTTAGAAAAACACAACAGCCGTTTAAAGGGGTGATATCATACACAAAAGCCCAAGTTAGGAGAAGCAGTTAGGCCAGTCTTGTCAAGCATCAAGCAAATAGGCACAATTGGAAAGGTGCTGGGGCACACACATACACTGAGAAACACACACACTATAACACACACAGTCTCAGTGTGTGTGAGTGTGTGTTTCAGTCACTTCAAGTCATACAAAGAGAATTTCAAGTGGTTTGAACTTGCAACATGATGTTCTTGAAGAGCACATGACCTTAGCCCGCTGCGCCACTGTGCATTTCAAGTGGAGCGATAAAGTGGAGCGAAGCGATCAAAAAAAGGCGCCAAGTTAGAAGCAAGAATTGTGTGAATCTTGGGCCCCAGCACCTTTCCAATTGTGCCTATTTGCTTGATGCTTGACAAGATTGGCTTAATTGCTTCTCCTAACTTGGGCTTTTGTGTCTGATGTCACCCCTTTAAACAGCTGTTGCGTTTTTCTAACTTTGTTTTTTTACATTGACAATGTTTTTGTTATAGATATCTATATACATTAGAAACATTTGTTAGTGTCCGCTGAAATTACTTAAATCGCATATATTTTTTAATGTGATTTATTTTCAAATACTTATAAAAGTTATAATTAATATGTGTATTCATTTGTCATCTGTGGTTAATATATATATATATGTATATGTATATATATATACAGTACTGTGCAAAAGTTTTAGGCAGGTGTGAAAAAATGCTGTAAAGTAAGAATGCTTTCAAAAATAGACATGTTAATAGATTATATTTATCAATTAACTAAATGCAAAGTGAGTGAACAGAAGAAAAATCTAAATCAAATCCATATTTGGTGTGACCACCCTTTGCCTTCAAAACAGCATCAATTCTTCTAGGTACACTTGCACAAAGTCAGGGATTTTGTAGGCATATAGTCAGGTGTATGATTAAACAATTATACCAAACAGGTGCTAATGATCATCAATTCAATATGTAGGTTGAAACACAATCATTAACTGAAACAGAAACAGCTGTGTAGGAGGAATAAAACTGGGTGAGGAACAGCCAAACTCAGCTAACAAGGTGAGGTTTGCTGAAGACAGTTCACTGTCAAAAGTCATACACCATGGCAAGACTGAGCACAGCAACAAGACACAAGGTAGTTATACTGCATCAGCAAGGTCTTTTCCAGGCAGAAATTTCAAGGCAGACAGGGGTTTCCAGATGTGCTGTCCAAGCTCTTTTGAAGAAGCACAAAGAAACGGGCAACGTTGAGGACCGTAGACGCAGTGGTCGGCCAAGGAAACTTACTGCAGCAGATGAAAGACACATCATGCTTACTTCCCTTCACAATCGGAAGATGTCCAGCAGTGCCATCAGCTCAGAATTGGCAGAAAACAGTGGGATCCTGGTACACCCATCTACTGTCCAGAGAAGTCTGGTCAGAAGTGGCCTTCATGGAAGACTTGCGGCCAAAAAGCCATACCTCCGACGTGGAAACAAGGCCAAGCGACTCAGGAACTGGGGTCCAGAAAAAATGGCAGCAGGTCTGGACTGATGAGTCAAAATTTGAAATATTTGGCTGTAGCAGAAGGCAGTTTGTTCGCCGAAGGGCTGGAGAGCGGTACACGAATGAGTGCCTGCAGGCAACAGTGAAGCATGCTGGAGGTTCCTTGCAAGTTTGGGGCTGCATTTCTGCAAATGGCGTTGGGGATTTGGTCAGAATTAATGGTCTCCTCAATGCTGAGAAGTACAGGCAGATACTTATCCATCATGCAATACCATCAGGGAGGCATCTAATTGGCCCCAAATTTATTCTGCAGCATGACAACGACCCCAAACATACAGCGAAAGTCATTAAGAACTATCTTCAGCGTAAAGAAGATATATATATTTCTCCCCCTATAAATTACTCTGGACTTACAGCAGACAGTGGCCTTTTATCATTGAGGTTACATTATGTTATAATTTTATGTGTATATCTATGTTGACAGTAGAGAAGTCAAGAGAAAATATAGATTGAAATTAATCCAAAAAAAAAATCAAACTGACTCTGGACTCTGATATCTGGAAATAAAACTTCTGTATCTAAAAATCTGTATTTTCTCTTGACTTTCCTACTATAAATGATCAGGAGTAAACAAGGCTCAGACTTTAAGTGTGTTTGAAAAGATAATTGTGACAACTTAGTAGCCTGAAATGGAGAATCCAAAAGCTGCAGGACCAGTTTTTCATCTAGCCAAGCACTCAGCATTCCCTGCATAAACTAGTTTGTACTGCCTTGATCTATCTGACTGCAACAGCTCAGGTTACACCAGGCTTGTGTACCCAGAAAACAAAAGTTAAAACTTACATTTTGCATTGTAATATATATATATATATATATATATATATATATATATATATATATATATATATATATATATATATAATGTAAAACACCCTAACAATGCATCAATTACAGAAACACTGGTCTCTCTACTCAAAGCATTTTACACAAATTTGCTATTATTGACACTTACTCTAAAAGGAATAAAATAAAGTCAAAGCACATATTCTTAATACGTATAGATGTTGTGTATGAGGAAATCATACTTCATAACTTGCATTTTATGTCAACATTTACAGCTCTAAAAAAAAAAAATGATGATAATAGAATGTGCAAAAAATGCTTTGAGTAAAGAGGCCATTGAATATACCTCACTGTACCAATATACATCAATGTTTTCTGAATTTCACATTAGCTACAGATCATTTATTATTATTTATTTCTTAGCAGACGCCCTATCCAGGGCGACTTACAATTGTTACAAGATATCACATTATTTTTACATACAATAAAAACTTTTTTTTTTACACATTATTTTCATCCAATCTCAATGTAGATACACTGATGTATATTAATTGTAAGTTATTAATCATGTTGTAATTTGCTCTTTGTATTTCAGTTACATATAACAGCAGTGAAAGGAGGAGTGTTGCCTGAGGTGAAACGGTGTACCCAATGCTGCACTTTGTACCACTGTCCATTTTGCCAGCCAAGCAAATATAAACCCAATAAACGCCACCATTTAAAAAAGCACTTGGATGTCCATCTAAAGGGTGCAGTGCAGTGTGATGGTTTGTTGTAACATTGTTGAAGGTTGTTTAATATATTTAGTGAACGATATGCATTTCAAGTAAAATATTGTGCATAAAGTCATTAATACTTATTGTTTACATATGTTTATTTAAATGTTTATAGAGAATGCTCAGGAATACTCACTTGCAAATACAGTAGGCTACATAATTATTCATACCCTTTATTCAGTGTAAATGAAATGGGGGAATTAGTTTACATTCATTATTTATTGCTATATCATAAAAAACATATCTGTCAAAAATAACTGCATTTTAATTTTTAATATCCAAACTGCATTATATATTTGTAATAAAGTTCTTTGTTTGCAATTTTGATCCCCTTGTTTGTTTTCATAGTACTTTTGACAGGAAAGCAGGACTTCAATCAAAACAGATAAATAAGTGCTTTAAATAATAATAAAAAAAAACTCTTCAGACAACTGTGAATGAATGACTGTGTTAACATCTCCTTTGTCAGGGGTGCAGAACTCTGGGCCAAGAAGGTTTTCATTTTTTGATCCCCCTGAGGCCTTCATTACCTGATTTGAATTAATTTGCTTAATTGGACAAGTTTACCCTTTTATTTGCTCTTAAGCAGTTGGAGATTTACAGACAGCTACAAAAACCTGCTGGACTGACTGCGACTCTAGAGGAGCAGAATTGTGGACCACTAAATGTATATATTATACTTGTTGTGGGATTTTGACAATTTATCTGTGGGAAAATTAAACACGTTCAGTCCAAATGTTTATTAATCGGAGAACATGTGGATGTCAGTAAATGCATTATTACAAATATTAACCATCCATCCATCATCAATAACCACTTCATCCAATACAGGGTCACGGTGAGCTGGAGCTTAACCCGGCAGACACGGTGCAAGGCAGGACTACACCCAGGATTGGACACCAGTCCAACTCTCACACTCACACAAGCATGCACACAGAGGGCAATTTAGAGTGACCAATCAACCTGACCAGTATGTTTTTGGTTGAGGTGGGGAAACCAGTGTGCCTGGTGAAAACCAACACGAACACGGGGAGAACATGCAAACTCCCCTAAAACGGGAATCAAACCTGGGACCCTGGAGCTGTGAGGCAGCAGCGCTAACCACCACACCACCATGCCACAAACTATAACCTAATATACATGATAAATCATAAGAGCAAAGATTGTAATCAAGTTCTTCGTTATTATTATTATTATTTCTTTCTTAGCAGATGCCCTAAGCCAGGGTGACTTACACTTGTTACAAGATATCACATTATTTTTTACATACAATTACCCAGTTATACAGTTGGGGTTTTACTGGAGCAATGTAGGCAAAGTACCTTGCTCAAGGGTACAACAGCAGTGTCCCCCACCTGGGATTGAATCCACAACCCTCCGGTCAAGAATCCAGAGCCCTAACCTCTACTCTCCACTGCTACCCTATGTGTATGTTGTGTATGTAATCAAAAAAATCGTCCAATTTTAATAGGAACAGATAAAATCCACTCCCTTTCTACTAATTCATTTCTATACCAACAAACATCACAGATGTGTTCAATGATTATAATCTTTATTACGAGGCTGTAGTTGGATTTTTATTTGCATCACAGCTTGTTATTTATTATTGTTATTATTTATTTATTAGTAGACGCCCTTATCCATGGTATCACATTATTGTTTACATACAATTACCCATTTATACAGTTGGGTTTTTACTGGAGCAATCGAGGTAAAGTACCTTGCTCAAGGGTACAGCAGCACTGAACCCACGACCCTCCGGTCAAGAGTCCAGAGCCCTAACCAATACTCCACACTGCTGCCCCACTATTTAGGGTTTGGGGCTAGGGTTGGTTTGTCTTCAGTTCCACTTTTAGCCACTAACTGTACCTATAGACAACCACTTTCACTTCAATACAACTGCACCTTGCTAAGAGACCCTTTTAATCACCACCTCTATGTGACTACATGATAAATTGCTGTATTTTGTGTGTGTGTGTGTGTGTGTGTGTGTGTGTTTCACAAATGGACATAAATTGCTGTTGATAATTTTTTAGCTGATGCTTTTAATGTTAGCCTTAAGGCGTAATTCAGGGGATGCCGTAGAGGGCTCTCTCCCGCTTCGCGCTGCTTTTTTCTCATCCTAAGTCCTTTTCTTTAGCTAGTCTTACCTTCCCTCCGTAGCGTTCTGCCCCGTAAGCATCAGCCGTTCTCTTCCCGGGCGGAAGCTGATCCCAGTTCAGCCTCATTTAGCTTTTTCAGCCAATCACAATGCAGCACTCGCCACGTCGATTATTAGGGCATGGCCAGCGCTGCTCCATGTATGTTATTGGCTGCCCCTCCTGTCTATCTCTCGCTCTCATTCTATTTTAACCCAGCACTATTTTCGCTTCCTTGTCTGTGTTTGTTTTTTGTTCCTCCTCCTGCCCTCCTCTGCTCCTTTCTATATCGCACTGTCCGCACAGTGCTTCCTCAGGGGGGGAAGTGAGTCTCACTCCCCCGGCTGTCCGGGTCGGCCTCTCGTCTCAACCACTGCAGCCTGGCTGTTCCTCGCCGGCCTGAGGGGACCCCCGGCCACATCCTATTCTTCTGCTGCTTATGCGCTAAGCCTAAGCCTCAACCTTGCTGTCCCATCTCCTCTCTTCCGTTTCAGGTCCAGAACCATTTCAGCCCCCTTATACAGTAGGCCGTGCCTCCACCTGCCGAGCGGGCCCCGGCCAAGGGGGGGGGGGTTCTCTGTTTTCGTCTCTCCTAAACGGACCCGAGACACTTTTCCTAAGCTCTCCACGCCGCCCAGCTGCCAGCTTTGCTGCCTGAGGATGCTGCACTGAGTTGCGAAGGATCTGTCCTTTTGTCCTGTTCGTCCCCTTCCTGTCTCTTGCTCCATTAAACACCCAGCAGCCAGAGGATGCTGCCTGACCCGTCGGGAGCGAGAGTCAGATTTGTTGTATGTTATGTGTCTAAACTTTTTTCTTTCTCTCTCACTTTTATGTCACCCAGCAGTCGGAGGATGCTGCCTGACCCGGCGGAAAGTGTTTATATCTAATCCTTTGCTGTTCTTGTGTCTCCCTCTCTACGCAATTCAGAGTGACCTTCAACCTGGGCAGCATGTCTTTGGACTGTGGGAGGAAACCGGAGACCCGGCGAACAGGGGGAGAACATGCAAACTCCACACAGACTGCAAATTAACAGTTATAGAATATATATATATATATATTAAAAACTGATTGCACAATGGTTTACGCAGGCCTGTATTTTTATTTTACATCTACATTGAAATTCTAATTTCAGTTTGTATTTCAAAGCAGGTCAACATGATATGACCAAAGGGACTTAAACAAAGGGATCATCATTCAACTTTGATAAATCAATTGGCATATGAGCTTAAAGGACAGAACAAAAACTGGGATGCAAATAATATGAGTGACAACCTGAACTTCAGCTTCCTATATTTTATTGCATATACCTAGGCTAACCTATACAGACATGTAAGCATGTCAATTTTACATTGTAAATAAGATGAGAATGACACACATAATTCTTACTTTAATACGATTAAGTAAATGTAGATTGTGTGACGCTACACCCCTATAAAAATGTACCACGGTTCTATAGTGTAGCTATACTATTATTATTATGGTTGTACTGCATTATTGTAACACAGGGAATTGTACATTGATGGTGTAGGATACATTTATTATACAATACAATTGGACTTTCACAGATACCATCGTACCTTGTTCCAAAATCCAGTGGTACATTTTTATAGGGTTCCGTTCTAACAGTATTGTTGCAATAGAAACAAACGGATAATTGAACAGTTTCCAAAGAAGCGGAGGGCAGTATATTAATCAGAGAGTATCAAGCAATATTTTTAAAATACGTTGACATCAAGACCATTCCCAACAATGCTTGCAGATTGTCTTTTTTTTTTTTTTTTTTACATACATTACATACCGCAAATAGTTAACGATTACCGCTTTTGTATATATTATATGGAAACGTAAGCGCATTCATTAATACTGCCTTTATAAATGTAATGATGATTAAATGGTTTATTTAGAACGCAATGTCGGCAATGTCGATGTATTCATTATTTGAAAAACATAAATAAAATGGGCGTATTACATGTTACGACATTGACAATACAGAGAAAACTAGATTCTGTAAACAAAAAAAAACGACTTCACATGGTTGGGATCAGTGCATCAATGTGAGGACTTGGAAATTGCGTCCGTGTAGAGGCGGAGTTATAAGCGTACCGGGCTTGGGGGCACAGGGGAGAAGTTTGCCCTGAACTTTGACTGGCAGGCAGGTCTGCCTATTAGGCAGATAATAAAACACCTCTCCGCGAAAACCCGCCTCCTCAGTTACATCACAAAGGAAACATGCCTTCTAAGGGCAAAAGCTGCCACATTCAAACTGAAAACTGCGCGTTGTATTTGTGGCACAGAATTTTATCCGACATAATGAGTATTTTGTGCACATAATTATCATTTCGTCCCACAAAATTGTATTTTGTGGACATAATTAGCACTGTGTGCTACAAAATGTGTATTTCATTCCACAGAATGTCTATTTTATGCACAGAATTAGCATTTTGTCCCACAGAATGTGTATTTCGTCCCATAAAATGTTGTTTTGTGCACAGAATTTGCATTTTGTGCTACACAATGTGTATTTCGTCCCACAAAATTAGTTTTAGCCCCACAAAATATACATTTTGTCCCACAAAATGATAATTGTATGTTAAATTATTTTGTGGACAAAACTGAAAACTTATTTTGCTTTTCGTAGACAGAATGTATACTTGACTGTTCATTATGTCCACAAAATGATCTAAGAAAAAATGTATTTTGTGCACAAAATGAAAACATTTTATTTCATTTTGTCCACAAAATGAAAACTCTCTTTTGCCTTTTGTGGACAATATTATATACATTTGTTTTTTCGTTTTGTGGGACGAAATACATGTTGTAATGTATTTTGTGCACAAAAGCCCTTTCGTGGGCAAAATAGTGCATGACACAAACGGCGCCCCATAGCAGACCTGCCTGCCAGTCTAAGTTCGGGGCAAACTTCTCCCCTGTGCGGCTTGGGGTGTGAGGCGTGTGTCGTCCGTCTTGCAAGTACACTGTTGGCGTTCCCTGTGTTCAGAGATCATTCTGCGCGGATTCTGCCTTGTTTAGCCAATATTCTTGTAAGAATGAGTGCGTTCTGCACAGATCTGCCCAATTGTACACATTGTGGACTATTATGTGAACTGCGCATATCAGTGCAGAACTGAGGAAATCTGCGCTATAAGAACGCACCCAAAGTTCAGGATCTGCGCAGAATGATCGCCGTGAACGCCTCCAGCTCTCCCAGACAGACACATACAATCACATGACAAGGCTAGCTTGTTGTTTCCTGGTTGCTCCTGCGGTCTCCTGATCCGCCGCTTGTAACACTATCATTTTTATTGTTTATTTTATTATTATTGCCGCGGCGGCGGGTCCCGGTATCAGGCATGGCGGACGGCGAGAAATCCCCGCTCCTCTCCTACGAACCAAGCGACTTAGCTATCGGCGGAAGCGGCGCAGTGTTGCCCGGGCCAGCGGCGGCGGCGTACGGGCTGCCCTGCCAGCCGCAGAGTGAGTGATAATAATAATAGTTGTTGTGTCATGCATTTATATAGCGCCTAAATATTATATTGGTACCGTGTAGCTGATGCTGGGTTGTTAACTAACCACGATAAAACTAGGGTAATGGTTACAGCACAGCAGCTTACAGCAGGGGTTCCCAAACTTTTTCACTGGGGCCAGGCCCACCTGATCAGTTGTATTAGGTACTGCGGCACATCAATAGCTGTCAATACTGTCAATAAACGTAATGTAAATTCTTATTTTATTTGAAAATATTTCACATTTTCTAAATACTTAGAAAATAACAATGAATATGTAGTGGGATTTTTTTTTTTTTTTTTTTTTTGTTTTGTTTTAGTAATAAAATGAATTCCAAAACCAAACCTTTATTTTTAGATTATTATTATTATGTTGTTACATTAGGAACCTGTCCAACTAAACATCATTAGAAATGCAGCTATTTTCATCGTCATCAAACAAAAAAAAGAAGGAAACGTTTCTTATTTTCCCCATTCATAAATATCTGAACAGTAATTCCTTCTGAGTAAAACAATACCTCGTTTCCACAGAACTCGAGTATGCGCCCTAATTGCCAAAGCCTCGCTAAAAAACGCTGTTTTAAAGCAGCTACTGTAGCTGTGCCTCGCAAACTACACACACACGGCTTTCATTTTATTAGAATTAAAGTGCATAGTTACACAGAAACTCAACCCAAGCTTGATGCGAGTCTAGCATTAATTTATATAAAATTCTTATGAGTGTGTATGAATCTTGTTTTTAAAATGTTAATTTTACTTGCTGCTTAAAAACTGTCCTACATCAAATACGTATTTTCCTTCTCAGATGCTGTAATTGCAAATACTTGTAAAAATGTATATATACGTTGTGAAGAAAAAAAATAATTCCAAAACATCGATCCATTTATAATTCAAAGTGTTATTCATAACTGCTTTGTTTTTGTATTTCCTCTGGTTTGTCTGATGCACCCATAACCTTGCATGTTATGAATAAACGTTTTTTTTTTTTTTTTTTTTTAAATATAAACTAATACCTACAAAGGGAAAAGAGAGCCTTGTATTGCTACTTTTTTTCTACCACTCTGTACAGCGCAGATGCAAATTAGGTCGTTTTTTAGGTAAAAAAAAAGCCCCCTGGGTTGACACTGTCAGTACCTTTTAGGATTTTGAATGCTTGAATCAGATCACCGTGTAGTCTTCTTTGTTCAAGACTGAATAGATTCAATTCTTTTAGCCTGTCTGCATACGACATTCCTTTTAAACCCAGGATAATTCTGGTTGCTCTTCTTTGCACTCTTTCTAGTGCAGCAATATCCTTTTTGTAATGAGGTGACCAGAGCTGAACATAATATTCTAGATGAGGTCTTACTAATGCATTGTAAAGTTTTAACATTACTTCCCTTGATTTAAATTCAACACTTCTCGCAACATATCCAAGCATCTTGTTGACCTTTTTTTATAGCTTCCCCACATTGTCTAGATGAAGACATTTCTGAGTCAACATAAACTCCCATATGATATTTATAGTGCACATTTTTGGCCGTTTTGTTTTAGATTTAGATTTGTCTACTTTTGGGATGTAATTGTTTTGCACCTGTAGTACTACATTTTTAAAAAAACAGCCACCCTTTTTCTGTGGATGTTTTCTCTATTTTACTCCAATCTACTTCTGTTAGTCTCTGTTTCATGCCTTCATAGTTTGCTTTTCTAAAATTGTAAACCTTATCTTTAGTCATTACTTTTGGGGTTTTAAAAAACACTTCAAATGAGACCATGTTGTGGTCTGAGTTTGCCAATGGCTCTCTGACCTCTGTTTTAGTTATTCTGTGTTTGTTATTTGAAAAGACTAAATCAAGGCTTGCCTCCCCTCTAGTCGGTGCCTTGACAAATTGCGTTAGGAAGCAGTCATTTGTCATTTCCACCATTTCAATTTCGTCCGTCGTGCCCCCCATCGGATTTTGCCATTTTATATGGGGAAAGTTGAAATCCCCCATTTAGTATGGCTTCTCCTTTTCTACACGCATTTCGAATGTCATTGTATAACAGATTATTTTGCTCAGCGTCTGAATTTGGCGGTCTGTAGCATGCTCCTATTGTTATGCCCTTTGAATTTTTGTCCATTATTCTGACCCAAAATGATTCGGCATTGTTTTCTTTGTCCAGATTTAACACCTGGGCTTCAAGACTATTTCTTATGTATAGCGCTACCCCTCCGCCCTTCTGTCCTGCCTGTTTTTCCTATACAGTGTGTACCCACTAATATTATATTCGTCTCCATCACTCTCAGACAACCAAGTTTCTGTAACACCTATCACATCGTAGTTACTTGTTAGTGCAGTAGCTTCAAGTTCTAACATTTTGTTTCTCGGACTTCTAGCATGTAGACAAATACATTTAATGGCTGTCTTACCTGAGTTGTTGCCTTTGTTTTGATGTGGTCTCCCTTCTGTTTTTTTGTTTTCTCCCCCCGTCCTTTCTAGTTTAAATGCTGCTGGACCTCCTCAAGGATCCTTTCTCCAAGTAGATTGGTTCCCTTTCTGTTTAAGTGCAGTCCATCCCACCTATATAGATAGTCCTTGTTGTAGAATGTGCTCCAATGTTCAAGAAAGGTGAAGCCTTTCTGTGTGCACCACGATTTTAGCCATGCATTTTGATTTTGTATTTCCAGCTGTCCATATGGTCCTTTGCAAGGTGCTGGCAGTATCCAAGAAAATACCACAATTTTGGTCTTGTCTTTTAATTTCCTTCCTAGCTCTCTGAATTTGTTTTGCAGGGATCTTGGTCTGTTATTCCAATGTTGATTGTATCGATGTGGTCAACTACCACCAGGTCATCTCCTGTTCGTTCTAGGAGCCTGTCCATGTTCTCAGTGATGTGCATGACAGAGGCTCCTGGAAGGCAGCACACTGTTGTTGTAAGGGGGTCCAGACTGGAAACTGAACTTGCTGTGTTTCTCAATGAGTCCCCAACAATCATGACCTCCCTTCTTTTTGCTGCCTGGCCAGCACTGTTTATAGGGTCCTGGATGTTGTTCCTTTCATTTTCTTGATGTTAGTTTTGGTCATCTAAATTGGTTCAAATTTGTTGGATGTTTGGATTTCTGGTGGTCGTGTTTGACGAAGTTTCTTTTTTTCCCCTGCTTCTGCCTATCTGAACCCAGCTGTTTCGACCCTTTTCCATCTCCCTGGTGGCTTTCAGTCTGCTAGGGGTGCAGACTTCCATGAATTGTGGGTATGCCACCTCAAGCTCCTGTTGCTGTCTTATTTTCTGCAGCTCCATTTCTAACACACTTACTCGTTTAAGCAAGTCCTGGATCGTGCAGAACTTTACACACACTTGGTTGAGCTCTGTTGGGTTTTCTCGGATTTCCCACATCATGCAGTTGTCACAGATTACTGGCTTGAAGACCATGTTAATTTTTTTTTTTGGAAGTTTAGTTTAGTTTCTGCAGCTGTCAACCTGCTTTCAAACTGCTTCTAACTGCGTTGTACTTGTCCACTTGTACTTCTCCCACGCTGTCGCATCCACATGTTGTCTTATATTAAGCTATGTTGCTCACATTATTGCAACATCACATCTTACACGACTTTAAGTTAATATATAAAATAATAATAATCACTGCTTCCGCGGCCCACCCAGGGATGAGTCACGGCCCACAGTTTGGGAACCCCTGGCCTACAGTACAGTATTGTATTGTACAGTATAATTCAAAAACACAAATAGCGCTCATTCAATGTCAAAATAAATTTGTTGTGTACTAGAGTGTAGCACAGGACAGTAAAGTACAGTGCAAGTACAGTACTTAGTATAATGTTAAGACAGCCTGCGCTGTAATGTACAGTAATTCATGTATAGGCCTAGTCTTGCTAACAGTAAGACAGACGCACAGGCAGACACGTACGTAACAAGTTCATGTACCATCATAAACTGCTGAACTCAGTTCTACAGGGTCTCTCGAGCCTTGTAGCTTGTAGCGGTACACACGTATTATAGGATCTGTAGTATACAGTCAAATATATCCAATTGTGTACTGTACAGTCTTAGATAGGTACACACTGACACACAAACACATACACTGAAACACACACACTAACTAATACACACACACACACTGACACAGTAACACACACACAGGGTTAGAAACTTCCGCTTTAAATTAAATCTGATGAGGACTAGTTGATGTCTGTGTCTCAGTAGTCCTCTGGGCGAGTACTTAAAACAAATGTACACATATACTCTCACGTTCAATCTTACATTAAAAAAAAAAAAAAAAAACATGCAGGAAAGTCAATTTTCTAAAGGGGTGTAGCAGTGGTGAATAAAAATTCACAAGTAATGCTTAGAAAACAGTCACTCGGAACTGAAACCTCCCTTCATCTCCCCTGCAATGCCAACCCCACTTAATGATGTTTTACATTTGTGTTCTCCCTCTGCGCGGGATGCAAAGTTTATCGTTTGAATTTACTGAAACACGTTGCATCTTTTGAAGTAAGTGTAAAGTCATTTTACAGTAATGTGGAGATTTATACTGGGTTACGACCCTGACTGGTGTCATTAGCAAAGCGGGCCGGTTGTACTAACAAGGTCAAACAATAGGCCATGTTTTACTAAACCTTTTAAAACAAATAAACAAACAAATACCATAGGGAACATGTAACAGGGCGAGGTGCCCTGTACATTGTTTTGTTTTTTACATTAATTTTGTTGCTAATCGGGAGATGGTCACCTGAATATAAAAAGCCTGCAGCTCTCCATCTCGGGGTGGGTGTTTTAGAGGAGTGTATGAGAGAGAGCGAGGAGAGCAAGAGTGAAAACAAAAATGAAACTAAAACGAAAGTAAAAGGATCAGTGACAGCTATTTGCCCAGCCTGACCTTTGTTTATATATTTTGTGTTGGTGATTTTATTTTGTTCAACCTTTTTATTTATTTTTGTTATTTAATAAAAAAGGCGGCCAGCCGATTTCTTTCTTTTGAACTGCAGTGCCCGGTGTCAGTATTTTTGCGTTCCTGCTTCTGCCGTGACGTCACCGTTTAGTCACCCTGTCACAGAACATTATCATATTATGTTGGTTAAAACATAATAACACAGTATATTCATAATAAAGTTAAGTTCTTATTTATAAACAGTAACACGTTTAAAGCTTGGGACTCGCTGTCTGTAGCTTGGTGTTGTTTACATTATCGTCAGCATATTTTAAGTGATTGGAAGCTGAAATTACTTTTTTAAAACACACTTTTCTTATACCAATATAGTACTGCTGAGCGGTAATCAGTTCGTTCTAAACGCAGGCTTTAATCGCTAACAATAGGTGCAGGTGGTTATTCTGTGAGCTCTCCGGGGCTCAAGCACCAACGGGGGAAAATAAGGTTCTGCACAGTGCAAATAAATCACCTGTTCTGTCAAATTATAGTGGATGCTTCAAAAGCAGAACTGTTACTGCAGCATTTAAAAATATAAAATCAATTTATACAAAGTCTCCCAGCTTTCTTGAAATGTTCTGCGTTTCCCTCGTTTTTCTTTTGTTTTTGTTATGCTCTCATTAGTATCTGTAGTAGATTCAGCGTCCGTCAGTTCTGGCAGATTCTACTGTACTTGCTGAAGCGGTTTTCTCCCACTGCTAATTAATAAAATAATAATAATTAAATAGCCACCTAACAATTTCATCCCGAGGGCTACAGTGAAACGTACTGTCTTTAAATTGGGACTTTAGTGAAGACCGCATGTGTACGTGCATTATAGATAGTAATTCATAGCCAGCCAGCATTTTTGTAAATAGCAACACGTAATGTACAATCAGATAAACATTGTGTCAACGCTGTCAGTTTCAGGCAGAGCTTCATGGTCGGCAGGGTGACACAGCTGAGAGAATGTTTTCCTCTGTCATCCCGTCTGGTGCTGTCAGTGGCAGTTTCTCAGCACACAAGAAACGAGGTGCAAATAGGTGACTGATCGATCTGTATGAATGTTTACGAAGGTGCTTTGTTAAAAAAAAAAATGTTAGTCTAAATTTATAACGGTGTTTTGTTTTTTAGCAAAATAAAATCTAAGCCTGTTTTTGGGACCCTGTCACACGGCTAGCTGAGTGGTGCCGTCAGAACCAGGAAATGAATACACAGAGAAATGAGGTGAAATGATGAAAGCGCTGTTGCGCGGTTTATTATAAATAAAAGGTTTAAACAAACAGAAGACAGGACACGGCACTTGCTCCAAAATAAATCGACAAACAAAATGGACTAACACTTAAACAAACGGTGGACGGACAGACACACAAACACGGTGAGTAAATAAACAAACAAGTATCGTGCTGGTCCTACCAGCACGCGATAGCAATTGTTATAAATATTTATCTTTAACTTTATTTCTCCTCTCTCTCTCGTTCACTACTCACCGAACACCCAACCCCGAGTGAGTAAAACGTGCATAAATACAACTATACATTTTAAATCACACGTGAAACACAGACCCGTTTATATCCCGTGTACCAATGCCTATACACCAACATTAACACACCACACGCAACATACAACACAGAAATGCACACAGGGGCGGAGCACATTGCCACAGACCCCAACTGTTGTTCGGCACTTCACATAAGGACTAGTAAGTTTACACCAGGCCTACCAAGTTTACTGGTTTAAAAGTTTAAAAGGTACTGGTCCTTTGGACTAGCAGCACAGTATTGTTAGTTTCTAACCCTGCACACAGATACACTCATGCACTGATGCACGCAAACTGACACACACACATAGTGACACACTGACACATGCAAACTGACACACACACATAGTGACATAGTGACACACACACACATTGACACACACACACAGACATTTTTACTCACCCAAAGCAGGACATTGTAATGAGTCCAAGTACAGTGTTGTGACGAATGTTTCCAGAAACATTTACACAGCCGCTGCCCCTGACCGAGAAAAAAAATACTTCTTGCAATACATTATCAAAATGTATTACAAATATACAAGTAATTCATATTGATATCAGTGTACCAGTTTATCAGGGTGTATTAAGAACATAAGAAGAACATAAGAAAGTTTACAAACGAGAGGAGGCCATTCAGCCCATCTTGCTCGTTTGGTTGTTAGTAGCTTATTGATCCCAGAATCTCATCAAGCAGCTTCTTGAAGGATCCCAGGGTGTCAGCTTCAACAACATTACTGGGGAGTTGGTTCCAGACCCTCACAATTCTCTGTGTAAAAAAGTGCCTCCTATTTTCTGTTCTGAATGCCCCTTTATCTAATCTCCATTTGTGACCCCTGGTCCTTGTTTCTTTTTTCAAGTCAAAGAAGTCCCCCGGGTTGACATTGTCTATACCTTTTAGGATTTTGAATGTTTGAATCAGATCGGCGCGTAGTCTTCTTTGTTCAAGACTGAATAGATTTCAATTCTTTTAGCCTTTCTGCATACGACATGCCTTTTAAACCCGGGATAATTCTGGTCGCTCTTCTTTGCACTCTTTCTAGAGCAGCAATATCCTTTTTGTAACGAGGTGACCAGAACTGAACACAATATACTAGGTGAGGTCTTACTAATGCATTGTAAAGTTTTAACATTACTTCCCTTGATTTAAATTCAACACTTCTCACAATATATCCAAGCATCTTGTTAGCCTTTTTTATAGCTTCCCCACATTGTCTAGATGAAGACATTTCTGAGTCAACATAAACTCCTAGGTCTTTTTCATAGATCCCTTCTTCAATATCACTATCTCCCATATGATATTTATAATGCACATTTTTATTGCCCGCATGCAATACTTTACACTTTTCTCTATTAAATTTCATTTGCCATGTGTCTGCCCAATTTTGAATGCTGTCTAGATCATTTTGAATGACCTTTGCTGCTTCAACAGTGTTTGCCACTCCTCCTATTTTTGTGTCGTCTGCAAATTTAACGAGTTTGCTTACTATATCAGAGTCTAAATCATTAATGTAGATTAGGAATAGCAGAGGACCTAATACTGATCCCTGTGGTACACCACTGGTTACCTCACTCCATTTCGAGGTTTCTCCTCTAATCAGTACTTTCTGTTTTCTACCTGTTAACCACTCCCTAATCCATGTGCATGCATTTCCTTGAATCCCTACTGTGTTCAGTTTGAGAATTAATCTTTTATGCGGGACTTTGTCAAAAGCTTTCTGGAAATCTAAAGAAACCATGTCGTATGCTTTGCAGTTATCCATTTTCAATGTTGCATCCTCAAAAAAGTCAAGTAGGTTAGTTAGACCTGATCTCCCTTTCCTAAAACCATGCTGGCTGTCTCCCAGGATATTGTTACCATATAGGTAATTTTCCATTTTGGATCTTATTATAGTTTCCATAAGTTTACATATAATAGAAGTCCGGCTTATTGGTCTGTAGTTACCTGGTTCGGTTTTGTCTCCCTTTTTGTGGATTGGTATTACGTTTGCTATTTTCCAGTCTGTCGGTACAACCCCTGTGTCAAGAGACTGTTGCATGATCTTGGTTAGCGGTTTGTAAATAACTTCTTTCATTTCTTTGAGTACTATTGGGAGGATCTCATCTGGCCCAGGGGATTTGTTTATTTTAAGAGCTCCTAGTCCCTTTAACACTTTTGCCTCTGTTATGCTAAAGTTATTTAAAATTGGATAGGAACAGGTCGACATGTGGGGCATGTTGTCCGTCTCCTCCTTTGTAAAAACCTGTGAAAAGTAATCATTTAATATATTTGCTATTTTTTTTTCTTCATCTATGATTTTGCCATTTGTGTCTCTTAGACATTTAACCTCCTCTTTGAATGTTCTCTTGCTGTTATAATATTGGAAAAACATTTTGGAATTGGTTTTAGCCCCCTTAGCGATATTGATTTCTATCTCTCTCTTGGCCTTTCTAACTTCCTTTTTGACTTGTGTTTGCAGTTCCAAGTACTCTTTCTGTGTGCTTTGTTTTTGGTCCCTTTTAAACGCTCTGTAAAGTGCCTTTTTTCGCTGAATATTTTTTTTAATTGATCTATTAAACCATTTTGGCCATTTTGTTTTAGATTTAGATTTGTCTACTTTTGGGATGTAATTGTTTTGTGCCTCTAGTACTACATTTTTAAAAAACAGCCACCCTTTTTCTGTGGATGTTTTCTCTATTTTACTCCAATCTACTTCTATTAGTCTCTGTTTCATACCTTCGTAGTTTGCTTTTCTAAAATTGTAAACCTTAGCTTTAGTCATTACTTTTGGGGTTTTAAAAAATATTTCAAATGAGACCATGTTGTGGTCTGAGTTTGCCAATGGCTCTCTGACCTCTGTTTTAGTTATTCTGTCTTCATTATTTGAAAAGACTAAATTAAGGCATGCCTCCCCTCTAGTCGGTGCCTTGACAAATTGCGTTAGGAAGCAGTCATTTGTCATTTCCACCATTGCAATTTTGTCCGTCGTGCCCCCCATTGGGTTTTCCCATTTTATACAGGGGAAGTTGAAATCCCCCATTAGTATGGCTTCTCCTTTTCTACACGCATTTCGAATGTCATTGTACAACAGATTATTTTGCTCAGCGTCTGAATTTGGCGGTCTGTAGCATGCTCCTATTGTTATGCCCTTTGAATTTGTGTCCATTATTCTGACCCATATTGATTCTGCATTGTTTTCTTTGTCCTGATTTAACACCTGGGCTTCAAGGCTATTTCTTATGTATAGCGCTACCCCTCCGCCTCTTCTGTCCTGCCTGTCTTTCCTATACAGTGTGTACCCACTAATATTATATTCGTCTCCATCACTCTCAGACAACCAAGTTTCTGTAACACCTATCACATCGTAGTTATTTGTTAGTGCAGTAGCTTCAAGTTCTAACATTTTGTTTCTGAGACTTCTAGCATTAAGATAAATACATTTAATAGTGGTCTTACCTGAGTTGTTGCCCTTGTTTTGATGTGGTCTCCCTTCTGTTTTTTTGTTTTCTCCCCCTTTCCTTTCTAGTTTAAATGCTTCTGTACCGCCTGAAGGATCCTTTCTCCGAGTAGATTGGTTCCCTTTCTGTTTAAGTGCAGTCCGTCCCACCTGTATAGATAGTCCTTGTTGTAGAAAGTGCTCCAATGTTCAAGAAAGGTGAAGCCTTCCTGTGTGCACCACGATTTCACCCATGCATTTTGATTTTGTATTTCCAGCTGTCCATATGGTCCTTTGCAAGGCGCCGGCAGTATCCCAGGAAATACCACAGTTTTGGTCTTGTCTTTTAATTTCCTTCCTAGCTCTCTGAATTTGTTTTGCAGGGATCTTGGCCTGTCTCTTCCAATGTTGTTTGTAAAGATGTGGACGACTACTACCGGGTCATCTCCTGTTCGTTCTAGGAGCCTGTCCACATTATCAGTGATGTGCTTGACTGAGGCTCCTGGAAGGCAGCACACTGTTGTAGTAAGGGGGTCCAAACTGCGAACTGAACTTGCTGTGTTTCTCAGTATGGAGTCCCCAACAATCATGACCTCCCTTCTTTTTGTAGGAGGTATAGCATCGGGGTTAGTGTTGTAAACTGATACCAGAATCTAGTGTAGTAACCTTATACCGTACCAGAGTTTATAATGCTGTACTACAGTTTATTACAGTATTGGATGGGTTGTTCTGTATAATCTATTGCACTTCGCTGTTTATTAGTAATAAGAAGAAGAAGAAGAAGAAGAAGGAGGCATGCTAACGGAACGTTTTCGGGGTTCGCATTTAAATACTATGCAACAGCAGTAGCTACGTTTTGAAAGCAGTGAAGCTGTGCATGGTTCGAGAGGAGGCTACAGTAGCTGACTGCCTCGCTTGGGTGCGTGGTACAAAAAGTGAAACATAATAGTGTGTTAAAAGACAGCTAACGTTAAAATTGGGGGTTTATTTTCATTGATTATTCATATAGCTAGGTTATTCAGCAGGTCTATATTGATATATTTATTGTTGGTTACGCTTCTGGTACATGTTGTTATATATGAGGGATTTTGTAGGTAATATTTGTCGAAAGGATAATAATAATTTCATTTAAATGCCAGTTTGTTTTATTTCTTCACCGATGACGCTGTGCTCATGTTCATGCCCACGCTGGGTGTTCTGTTGTGACGTGCACGTGCAGTTTGTCCGTTCAAGCAGCTCAGTTGAGTTTTTGGAAATGAACTTTGCTCTGAGGGCAGATCAGCCCTGGGGGCAGAACTAATGTGTCGCGTCTGATTGGTTACTTGATTTTTGCCAAAGGCGGGACTAAAAGGCTTAGATAGAACATGACCTGTATCGTCTAAAAAATATACGTAGCAGAATATATTTACATAATTCGATTATAGGAGTTGTCAAGAATTCCATTATGAAACATGGGATTTATCAGGTGCAATGACAGCTGAAAGTGGTAAGGGAAAATATTGGAGCACTAAAACAGTTCATTTTTAAATGCATGAAAAACAATGCTGCTAGTGGTTCTTTTTTGTCAAGATGGTTTTAGACATGCTTTTTTTTTTTTTTTAAATTTAAATTTCGTTGTTGCCAATTATTTTTATTATTTTCTCCCAATTTGGAATCGCCAATTATTTTATTATGCTCAGCTCACCGCTACCACTCCTATGCTGACTCGGGAGGGCGAAGCCGAACACACGCTGTCCTCCGAAGCGTGTGCCGTCAGCCGACCGCTTTTTTTCACACTGTGGACTCACCATGCAGCCACCCAAGAGCTACAACGTCGGAGGACAACGCAGCTCTCGGGCAGCTTACAGGCAAGCCCGCAGGTGCCCGACCAAACTACAGGGGTTGCTGGTGCGTGGTGAGCCGAGGACACCCTGGCCGACCTAGCCCTCCCTCCCCCCGGGCAGCGCTCGGCCAATTGAGCGCCGCCCCCCTGGAAGCTTCCATCCTTGGTCGGCAAAGGAATAGCCTGGACTCGAACTCGCGACGTCCAGACTATAGAGCGCATCCTGCACTCCACGTGGAGCGCCTTTACTGGATGCGCCACTCGGAAGCCCCAGACATGCTTTTTAATCATGCATAGTAAGCTATTTAATGTTGCTGATACAGAATGAGGCTTGTCAGTGTAATTCTTCCCCAAAGGACAAGCAGATCTGTTTCCCTCCTGTCCTGAGAGCAGGACTGTCACTCCTGTCCCGAGAGAAGGCCTGTACCCCTGCCCCGAGAGCAGTCCTGTGCCCCTGCCCCGAGAGCAGATCTGTGTCTCATATCTGCCCCTAACAGAGCCCCATGCCCCTCGCTAGGGCATGTCTGCCTTTTTCACATTGAAATTATACTTTGTTTAAATGGGTAATATTCTGTTATTCTAGGCCAGGTTATATTAATGTTGTTCATTATGTTAACCTAACAATCTTTTGGTTTCTAGACATCATGGTAAAAGGAAATAAGACTGGGTTAGGGGCAGAGATGAGAGAATATCTGCCATTGATGCAAGGGCAAACTTGTTCTTTCGACAGGAGGGGCTCAGACCTGTCTGCTTTTAGGGCAAAAAGGATACAGACCTGCTCTGGGGGCAGGGGCACAGGCCTGCCCTTGGGGAATGAGGGCACAGGCCTGCCCTTGGGGAATGAGGGCACAGGCCTGCCCTTGGGGAATGAGGGCACAGGCCTGCCCTTGGGGAATGAGGGCACAGGCCTGCCCTTGGGGAATGAGGGCACAGGCCTGCCCTTGGGGAATGAGGGCACAGGCCTGCCCTTGGGGAATGAGGGCACAGGCCTGCTCTGGGGGAATGAGGGAACAGACCTGCTCTGGGGGCAGGAGAGGAACAGATCTTATTTATTTTATTTTTGACCAAAAATCTATATGGGGGTGAATTTGGGTATCTAACATGTTTATTTCAAACATTATTAGCCTTTAAAAGCAGTGTGTGTGTTTTCACAGAACATTGGCAGGGTGGTACCCCCCTAGGTATAAACACGAAAATCTCAGGAACTATAAAGAGTTGACCGCTCAAATTTCACAAAGTTTCTAACAAACACTTTTACTAACTTTTTGCCGATTTTTAACCAAATGTGTGACGTATGGTGACATTGGCTGGTTGAATTGACAAGGAATGACCCAAGGAGGCTGTGTGGTCCAGTGGTTAAAGAAAGGGGCTTGTAACCAGGAGGTCCCCGGTTCAAATCCCACCTCAGCCACTGACTCATTGTGTGACCCTGAGCAAGTCACTTCACCTCCTTGTGCTCCGTCTTTCGGGTGAGACGTAGTTGTAAGTGACTGCAGCTGATGCAGAGTTCACACATCCTAGTCTCTGTAAGTCGCCTTGGATAAAGGCGTCTGCTAAATAATAATAATTTATATATATATATATATATATATATATATATATATATATATATATATATATATATATATATATATATATATATATATAGTGCCTATAGAAAGTCTACACCCCCTTCAAAATGTTCACCTTTTGTTGCCTTATAGCCTGGAATTAAAATGCATTAAAATAGTTTTTTTTCATTTATCTACACATCCTACCCCACAACTTCCAAGTGAAAAAAATATTCTAGAAATTTGTAGAAAATTAATTAAAAATAAAAACTGAAATAGCTTGGTTGGATAAGTGTCCACCCCCCTTGTAATAGCAATCCTAAATTAGCTCAGGTGTAACCATTCGCCTTCAAAATCACACACCAAGTTAAATGGCCTCCACCTTTGTTAAATTGTAGTGATTCACATGATTTCAGGATAAATTCAGCAGTTCCTGTAGGTTCCCTCTGCTGG
Organism: Acipenser ruthenus; assembly: GCF_902713425.1. Taxonomy (NCBI): domain Eukaryota; kingdom Metazoa; phylum Chordata; class Actinopteri; order Acipenseriformes; family Acipenseridae; genus Acipenser; species Acipenser ruthenus. The sequence goes on along the minus strand of NC_081208.1, from coordinate 12,288,747 downwards.
GTAGTGCATTTCAAAGCAAAGACTCAACCATGAGCACCAAGGCGCTTTCAAAAGAACTCCGGGACAAAGTTGTTGAATGGTACAGATCAGGGGATGGGTATAAAAAAATATCAAAGGCCTTGAATATCCCTTGGAGCACGGTCAAGACGTTTATTAAGAAGTGGAAGGTGTATGGCACCACCAAGACCCTGCCTAGATCAGGCCGTCCCTCCAAACTGGATGACCGAGCAAGAAGGAGACTAATCAGAGAGGCTACCAAGAGGCCAATGGCAACTTTGCAAGAGCTACAGGCTTTTATGGCCAAGACTGGTCAAAGTGTGCATGTGACAACAATATCCCAAGCACTCCACAAATCTGGCCTGTATGGTAGGGTGGCAAGAAGGAAGCCATTACTCAAGAAAGCCCACCTTGAATCCCGTTTGAAGTATGCAAAAAAAACACTTGGGAGATTCTGTAGCCATGTGGCAAAAAGTTTTGTGGTATGACGAAACTAAAATGGAACTTTTTGGCCTAAATGCAAAGTGTCATGTTTGGCGCAAACCCAGCATAGCGCATCACCCAAAGAACACCATGCCTACTGTGAAGAATGGTGGTGGCAGCATCATGTTACAGGGATGTTTCTCATCAGCAGGGACTGGGGCACTTGTCAGGATAGAAGGGAAAATTAATGGAGCAAAGTACAAAGAAGTCATTGAGGAAAACCTGCTGCCCTCTGCAAGAAAGCTGAAATTGGGACAGAAGTTCACCTTTCAGCATGACAACAACCCAAAGCACACAGCCAAAGCTACACTGGAGTGGCTAAGGAACAACAAAGTAAATGTCCTTGAGTGGCTCAGTCAGAGCCCCGACCTAAATCCAATCGCAAATTTGTGGCATGATTTGAAGATTGCTGTCTATCAACGCTCCCCAAGGAACTTGACAGAGCTTGAACAGTTTTGTAAAGAAGAATGGTCAAATATTGCCAAATCTAGGTGTGCAAAGTTGGTAGAGACCTATCCCAACAGACTCACAGCTGTAATTGCTGCCAAAGGTGCCTCCACCAAGTATTAACTCAGGGGGGTGAAGACTTATCCAATTATGATCTTTCAGTTTTGCATGACAGGCACACACACACTGGTCAGCCAGTGGGGCTGTGTGTCCCTCTCCCAGGAGGACTGCCATTTTTTCTGGCTTTTTGGGAAATGAGGGAGGAAAATTTACATTTTTTCAAGTAAATGATCTTGGGTTGGGAGTATATGGCAATTTAGGAGAAAGTGCATCTCTGTTTCCAGTTCTTCTGTCTCACAGTGACCACACAGCCAATCTGGTCTGTGCAGAATTTTTTGGTTTACCTCTCTCTCTCTCTCTCTCTCTCTCCCCCCTCACCCTCCCTCTCTTTCTATCGCACACTCTATTAACCTGTCTTTCTCGTTCCCTCTCTCTTTCTCATTCCCTCTGTCTCTATTAACCTCTCTCTGTCCGTCTCCCTCCCCTTCTCTCCAGACCTCCCCTCAGTTCTCCCGATCGAGGAAGACCTTCCTCCTTACTCCCTAATGACGTCGGGCAGCACTTCCAAGATCAACTGTCGTGTATGTCAGTCCCTCATTAGTGTGAAGGCAGACAGCCACCAGCACCTTGTTAAGTGTGGGGTCTGCAACGAGGCAACGGTGAGGAGAGTGTGTGTGTTTGCATCTGTGTGCGTGTGCGTGTCTCAACATGTGTCTAAGTATGTATGCGTGTACGTGTGCATGAGTGTGTGAAGCTAGGTCTGTATTATTGTATTTCTGTGTTATTGTATTTCTTGCTCTTATTGTATTACTTGTATTGTAACGCTTGAAATGTTTTTGCTTACGATTGTAAGTCGCCCTGGATAAGGGCGTCTGCTAAGAAATAAATAATAATAATAATAATTATTATAATTATTACTGTACTGAAAAGTAGTCAGTGTATCTGTGTTAACCTCCCTTCTTTCTCTCTCTCTCCCCCTTTCAACCCCTCCCTCTCTCTCTCTCTCCCCGTCTCTCTTTCTCCCATACCTCATTCTCCCCCCTCCCTTCCCCCCCCTCTCTCTCAGCCCATTAAGAACCCTCCTCCTGGTAAGAAGTATGTGCGCTGTCCTTGTAACTGTCTCTTGATCTGCAAAGCAACTTCACAGAGAATGGCCTGTCCCCGTCCTTACTGGTGAGAGAAGGAGGGGGGATGGGGGAGAAAGAGGAGAGGGGAGGGGAGGGGGGATGGGGGAGAGGAGAAGGAGGAGGAGGAGGAGGGGGAGGGGAGAAAGGGAGATTCAGGCCCACACACACACATATGTAATTATGTCTCTCTTCTGCTCTCTCTCCCTCTCTGCCGCTCCTTTTCTCTCTATCTGTCTCAGTAAGAGAATTATAAACTTGGGTCCAGTGGAGTCAGATTCAGGTCCTGTCAGCCCAGAGCTGCAGCCTTGTGGAGCCAGAGTGAGCTGTGGACACTGCGCTCACACATTCCTGGTGCGATTCACAATTCATCTTCATCTTCATATTCATCATCCTAATTAATAATCACAAGTACTGTAATAATAATCAGAATAAGAATCAATAAGATTGATAATAATTCTCTCTCTGTCTCAGTGGACTGACTTTACAAAGAAGAAACTCGCCAGATGCCCTCACTGTCGGAAAGTGTAAGTCTCTGTCTGTCTGTCTGTCTGTCTGTCTGTCTGTCTGTCTGTCTCTCACACACACACACGCACACACACACATTGACCCTGCCACTTACACAGTCCAGAATTGAGCCTCACATTTTATCATAATGCAATCATGTTATCATGTATAACTGTCTCTTTTGCCCTCTCCCTGTCTTTCTCTCAGGTCCTTTATTGGGCGGCGTTACCCCTGGCAACGCTGTGTTTACTTTTTCATGCTGGGTCTCTTCTTTGCTGTCATCGCTGGAGGACTAATGGTGAGATGGAGGAAGGGAGGGATGGGGGGGCAGGGGGAGCTACATGGCCACACCCAAAAATCTTTTCATTCTAGAATGTGTTTAAATGGTGTATACCATCAGACTCAAGTTCAGTCTTTTTCAAATGAATTGGTGCGTCACCTCCCAAAAAATATCAAGGAATTAAGACCAAACAGGTCAAGAAAGGTCCGCACTCAAATAGAGCAACTCACTCAAACTCTGTTTTCAAAAACACTTTTCATGGTTTCTTTTTAATATCTTTCAGCTTTTAATATGTTTCAGCTCACAGCCTTCATCTGATGAAGCAGGAGTAAAAAGAGAATGTAATTGAATAATAATATTTGCAAATATTATTCTCTCTCTCTCTCTCTCTCTCAGGCTGGCACTTGGCAGGAGGCTGAACAGTACGGAGCGATCTATGCCATCTGGGCTGTGGTTCTGGTTCTGTGTGTGGTTTGTCTGGGTTGGGCGGTTTACTGGGCCTGCATTAAAATCAGCGAGCCTGTACAGAACTACACATAGAGGGAAAGAGGGAGGAGAGGAGGAGGAAGAGGAAGGAGAGGGGTGGAAGGGAGAGGGGTGGGAGAAAAGGAGAGAGAGGAGCTGATTTATAACTATACTGATTAAACTGGAGAGAGTGAGAGTTAGAGGAGCGGGGGGGGGGGGGGGGGGTACAGAGACAGACATTATTATAAAAAGTTTCTTGTTAAAGGAGAATTCAAAAGTAAGGCAACACACCCGCCTATTGCTACAAATGTGCCTTACAGTAAAAATCCAGAGTGAGTGAGAGAGAGGAGGGATGGAGCAAAAGAGAGAGAGAGATGTTAATTAGCCAATCTCAATAATAATAATTGTTCTGTCATTAAATTCAAATTGACTTTATTAGCATGAAAAAATAAGTGTTGTCAAAGCACATACATGGCACAAACAACAACAATATGTACAAATAAATAAAGAAAATGCAGTGCACATAAATATATATATATATATATATATATATATATATATATATATATATATACACACACACATATACAGCAGCCTCCAGGATCATTCATACCCCCAATACACTGCAACCGGTTTGAGCAAAATAAATGCAAGCGCTCGCCCAAGACTGTCCGCATGAAAGCTTCAAGACCATCGGCACTGGACACTGCCAAGAAATATCTGAAAACACGACGTTCAAACCTCTTCACACCCTTTAAATTAAAATGCAGTTATCCCAGACAAACATGCCCCCACAATTCCTCATGCCCAATCTATCCATGCTACAAACACCGAACGCACACCTGCATCTTCCACCAAAACTTTCAGTTACATTGTATCAAGTGCATGAACAGTCCCAGAGTCCACTGCACACATACATATACATACATATAAACACTTCCCTTACAGGATATGTCGATCCGCTTTTATCTAAGTCAGCAAGCAACACTTATAAGCTGTATAAAACCGTATAAGACAAAATGTGTTCCATTTCCTTACCCTAAGCACAGTAAGTATGTAAGCCACAGCATACTCTAGCCTGTCTCAGCAGTCAGGTGAGCGAGCAATCAGGAATCCTGTTTGTGACGCCAATTCTGTAAGAAATATTTTTAGAACACGGAAACAATACAATAGAGGTCAAGCTTAAACAGTTTGACAAGTTTATTGTCTTTTGGTCACAACAACCACAGAACTGGAAGCTCCTCTCAAGGATACTTAGTGAGATACATCTTCCCTGTCCCTTTATACAGTTCTCTCCCTACAGCAAATCAGCATTAGGTTACAAAGTACAAGAAAACAAAAAAGTACACATATTCATTTGATTGGTTAAAGACTTATTCCCATTGTAAATATTTGCTATGCCAGATCTTATCGTGGCACAAGGTTTATGGCTGGCCATCTGCACTTTACCAGGTAAATATTTAATAATAGCTAACTCACCCAGACACTATAGCCCACCTCACACTTAGCACACAGAATTCCCTGAGAGTGCAATTTGTCAAACTTTTGCTCAGGTTTGAGCTTTGCTGTTACCCAGAACACTTGATAATCAGAGAAACACAAAAACACATTCTTCACCTGAAAAACATCTTTCATCTGTAAATGTTACAAAATGTGATGGCTCACAGACCTGTACAATTATAATGTTGAGATCTGTTTCCATGGGTAAGGGTGCCGTTAGTGTTAGGAGTTTATTATAGGAGAGTATTACTAATTTGTTTTGGCCTTTCCTACTTTTATTTATTCATATATATATATATTCCAAGAAAGTAATGGTGTTTGTATGTGAGTGATAATGATTTATAAAAGTATTTGAAAGGGAAGCGGGAAGGGGCAAATATGTGTACTATTCACTGGTAAACACTTCAGTTTGCCCTCTTGTGTGAATTATAATTCATAAAAACTAAACCTCCAGCACTGCGATCCAGGCAGCTTGCTGAATGTGCGCTCATTCACACCCCTGAAGTATGTCTGGTTGATGTTTTCATCTGTAGGTGAGTTTGGGCTCAGTACAGGCGTCAGGATCTACGGTTGTAAGGGGTCGCCACTGTCTGATTGTGGCAATTTTATGTCTGCTTTTCAGAGTTCTTAAAATAATCACGAAAATATGAGGCCCGCAATTACTGACAGCTTTAATAAATTAGTTGGAATATTAGAACATAAGAACATATTTGATAGACCTCATTTGCAAAATCTCTCAGAAACCCCAGAATTACATATGCATATGCACAATTACATATGTATCAAGGGCTAAAGTGCAAAGAGACACCACTCCCGGAAATTACATCTTAATTGCGTGTTTATGCATTGCGTGCCTTTTATAAATCCAAACCAAAAATTGAGAACCCTCAATGCCATTTTATACAGTCGTAAAACATCCTTTGTGCAATCCTTTTATAAATCTGGGCCTCAGTCTCTACCATTCCTGATTGATTGACGTGACGGCACCATGTCTCTTGTAGAACAATAATGTGTTTTATGTTGATAAGAAATTCCGGGTCTGTGCTGTTCAGCCCTAAAGTTGAGGAATACAGGTCCTGAATGTTCCAGATACTAATTGAAAGAGATCTCATTTTATATATATATATATATATATATATATATATATATATATATATATATATATATAGATATATATATATATATATATATATAGATATATAGATATATATATATATATATATAGATATATATATATAGATATAGATATATAGATATATATAGATATAGATACATATTTTTTCTAGGTTACCTTTTTATGTAGAATGAAACAAAGTGAATTTAAGCCGTTCATGTCTTTATATGTGCGTGGGTTTTTTTCAGTGTTTTGCTGAATCGCCAGTAGGCTTGATGTACATTACCAGTGTGCATCCGGGTTTCTCAGCTCATCAGCCGTGTGCAGATGAGTTTAGGAGCTGCTTGATCTCCCCAGCTCAGTGAGGGCAGGGCTGGCTGGCTGGGCGAGGGCAGTAACGTGGTTGGCTGGTGGGCTGCAGTCTAGACTGTGTGGGAGTTTCCCCTAGGGGCTCTCCTCCCTGGCTCGTGCATTGTGGGACGGGCTAGATGGGTCCCGGCCCAGGGCACATTCTTTCAGGATCTTGGCAGACTTGGAGGCCCTGCTGGTTGATGTGGACCCTGTGGTACAGGTGCTGGGTGCTCAGGGTGGGTCAGAGGGACACGTGGCAGCTGTGCACAGCATCCTGAGATCTCCGAAATCACTTCCTCTCTTTGAAAATGTATTCATTTTGGTCTTTGTTTATTTTTAAGAATTAGCTTATTCTCCACAGCAATCCACACACTCCGCACACACAAGTCTGCGTGCATGTGTGAATTGCTGGAATGCTGTACGAATTCATCTCTTAAATCCAAACGTGACGATAATGTTTTATTTTAATAATGTTTTATTTCCATTGTGTAAACATTCCTGTAAAAGTCCTGTGATTTTTATTCTATTTCTGCTCTATTTCGACTCTTACTGTCAATATATCTGTGTGTTATATTTACCCTGGTTTTATATATATATATATATATATATATACAGACATGCTCAAATTTGTTGGTACCCTTACAGCTCATTAAAATAATGCTTCATTCCTCCTGAAAAGTGATGAAATTAAAAGCTATTTTATCATGTATACTTGCATGCCTTTGGTATGTCATAGAATAAAGCAAATAAGCTGTGAAAAGAGATGGATTATTGCTTATTCTACAAAGATATTCTAAAATGGCCTGGACACATTTGTTGGTACCCCTTAGAAAAGGTAATAAATAATTGGATTATAGTGATATTCCAAACTAATTAGTTTCTTTAATTAGTATCACACATGTCTCAAATCTTGTAATCAGTCATTCAGCCTATTTAAATGGAGAAAAGTAGTCACTGTGCTGTTTGGTATCATTGTGTGCACCACACTGAATATGGACCAGAGAAAGCAAAGGAGAGAGTTGTCTGAGGAGATCAGAAAGAAAATAATAGACAAGCATGGTAAAGGTAAAGGCTACAAGACCATCTCCAAGCAGCTTGATGTTCCTGTGAAAACAGTTGCAAATATTATTAAGAAGTTTAAGGTCCATGGAACTGTAGCCAACCTCCCTGGGCGCGGCCGCAAGAGGAAAATCGACCCCAGAGTGAACAGAAGGATGGTGCGAATGGTAGAAAAAGAACCAAGGATAACTGCCAAAGAGATACAAGCTGAACTCCAAGGTGAAGGTACGTCAGTTTCTGATCGCACCATCCGTCACTTTTTGAGCGAAAGTGGGCTCCATGGAAGAAGACCCAGGAGGACTCCACTTTTGAAAGAAAAACATAAAAAAGCCAGACTGGAATATGCTAAAATGCATATTGACAAGCCACAATCCTTCTGGGAGAATGTCCTTTTGACAGATGAGTCAAAACTGGAGCTTTTTGGCAAGTCACATCAGCTCTATGTTCACAGATGAAAAAATGAAGCTTTCAAAGAAAAGAACACCATACCTACAGTGAAACATGGAGGAGGCTCGGTTATGTTTTGGGGCTGCTTTGCTGCGCCTGGCACAGGGTGCCTTGAATCTGTGCAGGGCACAATGAAATCTCAAGACTATCAAGGCATTCTGGAGCGAAACGTACTGCCCAGTGTCAGAAAGTTCTGTCTCAGTCGCAGGTCATGGGTCCTCCAACAGGATAATGACCCAAAACACACAGCTAAAAGCACCCAAGAATGGATAAGAACAAAACATTGGACTATTCTGAAGTGGCCTTCTATGAGTCCTGATCTGAATCCTATCGAACATCTATGGAAAGAGCTGAAACTTGCAGTGGAGAAGGCACCCATCAAACCTGGGACAGCTGGAGCAGTTTGCTCAGGAGGAGTGGGCCAAACTACCTGTTAACAGGTGCAGAAGTCTCATTGAGAGCTACAGAAAGCGTTTGATTGCAGTGATTGCCTCTAAAGGTTGTGCAACAAAACATTAGGTTAGCAGTCCCATCATTTTTGTCCATGCCATTTTCATTTGTTTTCTTATTTACAATATTATGTTGAATAAAAAATCAAAAGCAAAGTCTGATTTCTATTAAATATGGAATAAACAATGGTGGATGCCAATTACTTTTGTCAGTTTCAAGTTATTTCAGAGAAAATTGTGCATTCTTTGTTTTTTGTGGAGGGGTACCAACAAATTTGAGCACGTCTGTATATATACAGTACTGTGCAAAAGTTTTAGGCAGGTGTGAAAAAATGCTGTAAAGTAAGAATGCTTTCAAAAATAGACATGTTAATAGTTTATATTTATCAATTAACAAAATGCAAAGTGAGTGAACAGAAGAAAAATCTACATCAAAACAGTATTTGGTGTGACCACCCTTTGCCTTCAAAACAGCATCAATTCTTCTAGGTACACTTGCACACAGTTTTTGAAGGAACTCGGCAGGTAGGTTGGCCCAAACATCTTGGAGAAGTAACCACGTTCTTCTGTGGATTTAGGCACCCTCAGTTGCTTCTCTCTCTTCATGTAATCCCAGACAGACTCGATGATGTTGAGATCAGGGCTCTGTGGGGGCCATACCATCACTTCCAGGACTCCTTGTTCTTCTTTACGCTGAAGATAGTTCTTAATGACTTTCGTTGTATGTTTGGGGTCGTTGTCATGCTGCAGAATAAATTTGGGGCCAATCGGATGCCTCCCTGATGGTATTGCATGATGGATAAGTATCTGCCTGTACTTCTCAGCATTGAGGAGACCATTAATTCTGATCAAATCCCCAACTCCATTTGCAGAAATGCAGCCCCAAACTTGCAAGGAATCTCCACCATGCTTCACTGTTGCCTGCAGACACTCATTCGTGTACCGCTCTCCAGCCCTTCGGCGAACAAACTGCCTTCTGCTACAGCCAAATATTTCAAATTTTGACTCATCAGTCCAGAGCACCTGCTGCCATTTTTCTGCACCCCAGTTCCTGTGTTTTCGTGCATAGTTGAGTCGCTTGGCCTTGTTTCCACGTCGGAGGTATGGCTTTTTGGCCGCAAGTCTTCTCCGGACAGTAGATGGGTGTACCAGGGTCCCACTGTTTTCTGCCAATTCTGAGCTGATGGCACTGCTGGACATCTTCCGATTGCGAAGGGAAGTAAGCATGATGTGTCTTTCATCTGCTGCAGTAAGTTTCCTTGGCCGACCACTGCGTCTACGGTCCTCAACGTTGCCCGTTTCTTTGTGCTTCTTCAAAAGAGCTTGGACAGCACATCTGGAAACCCCTGTCTGCCTTGAAATTTCTGCCTGGGAGAGACCTTGCTGATGCAGTATAACTACCTTGTGTCTTGTTGCTGTGCTCAGTCTTGCCATGGTGTATGACTTTTGACAGTAAACTGTCTTCAGCAACCTCACCTTGTTAGCTGAGTTTGGCTGTTCCTCACCCAGTTTTATTCCTCCTACATAGCTGTTTCTGTTTCAGTTAATGATTGTGTTTCAACCTACATATTGAATTGATGATCAATAGCACCTGTTTGGTATAATCGTTTAATCATACACCTGACTATATGCCTACAAAATCCCTGACTTTGTGCAAGTGTACCTAGAAGAATTGATGCTGTTTTGAAGGCAAAGGGTGGTCACACCAAATACTGATTTGATGTAGATTTTTCTTCTGTTCACTCACTTTGCATTTAGTTAATTGATAAATGTAATCTATTAACATGTCTATTTTTGAAAGCATTCTTACTTTACAGCATTTTTTCACACCTGCCTAAAACTTTTGCACAGTACTGTATATATACTGTATCCATATATATATATATATATATATATACACTTCAAAATACAGGTACATTAACTACAATGTAGTTACACTGTAATTACAGTATATAATACATGTAATTCCTCATAAATCCTATAAGTGGACCAGTAACTACATTATGGAATTCCATAAAATAACAACATGTAGTTCTATTTAGTTACATATGTAACTAAGTTAAAACATAGTCTGACCTTAATTACAGTATTACTGATTGTGAAATGACCCCTTGTTACCTGGTGATAACAGGACATGGTAAATGTAACAACATTATGAATCATGGTAATTATAAAACAAACATAATTAAATGTAATTCCTTTGGCAGTGTATTGTATTTTGAAGTGACTCCTTGTTATCTTGTAATAAAAGAAATAATGAATTTAATTGCATTGTGAATCATGATAATTGCAATAAAACAAATATAATTCAATGTGATTCCTTTGGCAGTGTACTGTATTTTGAAGTGACTCTTTGTTACCATGTAATAAAAGAAAATACTGAATGTAATTACATTGTGAATCATGGCAAGTACACTGATAGGTAACCCTGTGCGATTTCTTTGGAAATGTTTTGTGTTTTTAGGTAACACTGCTTCACTTGCCAGTAACATCCAATTATAGTAATATAGTAGTGTACATTTAAAGTGAAAGGGGCTGGGTGTGACATTACTGTTAAAACGTTAAGTGATAGGTGGAAAATAAAATACACGTTATATTCAGTTTTATTTTTCTGTATGCATACATTCCAAACAGACACACATTTGAATCTATAATACATTAAACATACACGGTCACCTCACACTTTTAAGACAAAAAAGAATAGTTAGGAGTACCCAAATATGTAGGTGGGGATTTGCAAAGCATTTTACTCCAAAGAAAAAACCCTATTAATGTTACAAAATTTAAAATGAAAATAAATAAATAAATAGATAAAATGCTTAAACTCATTTCTTGAGTAATGCTTTTTTCATTATATTTTGTTGGTAAACACTCTAAAATTATTATTTGATTTCCATTACACGAGAGTAGATGTTAAAACTTCATGCTGATTTGAACTCGGCTCTCGCCAAGATAAGCACCAACTAAGACGTAGCTTTACAGTAAACTAATGTGATCCATATGTGTCTCCATCCATTTACGTTTCCTTCCATATGATGATGTAGATATCCTTCTGTCTGGTGTTAATGGCTGAAGTGTAATGCTGGCTCCAGGGATCAGCTTATTTTGCCTCCCTGGCGCATCAGCACACACAACGGCTGCGATGCTGGCTCCGGGGATCAACCAAAGTGCGGCCTCCCCAGCGCATCAGCATGACAACCGTCTGGATTGAGCTAAGTAGGGTACATCTCTGGGGTTTTCAAGTGGGCACCTTCCATCCTAAGTGTTTCGTCGACTAGCCCACGACACCTCAAGAGGGCTCGACGGTGATTCTGGCGTCCCAGCATCACCCCCCTCCGTCCCCCACTCAACTCAGCCCAGCTTACTTACCTGTCCCCAGCCAGAATCTTTCCGTCTCAACCACAGCCAGTTGCTGCTCCTTTCTGCTGCTTCAGATAAGTTCTTCACTGTGCGACGCAACTCTTGGCCACTGAATCCGACGTCTCTGAGAAACCGGGTTGTAGAGTGTGCCACAAATCCTCGACAACCCACTTCCACTGGGTAAACCCGAACTCTCCATCCTCACTGTTCCGCTTCAGTGGCTAGTTGAGCATACCGCAGTTTCTTCCTCTCATACGCCTCATCTACAGCATCCTCCCATGGCACTGTTAACTCTACCAGGTGAACAAGGCGTGCTGATCCAGACCACAAGACAATATCTGGTCGAAGGTTAGTGGTGGCAATCTCAGGTGGAAAAATAAGCCGTTGACCAACATCTGCCAGCATTTTCCAGTCTCTAGCAGCTTCCAGTTGTCCTGGGCGAGAATTGGTTTTAACACCTTTTCTTGGTGGTTGCTCTCCTGGGCGGAGGAATGTTGTCTTTTGTGTGTAATGTTTTGATGGAACAGGTGACAACTTATTGGTCATGTTACGCTTGTCTTCCAATGCTAAGGCCAAACATCACAGCACCTGGTCATGGCGCCAAGTAAACCGTCCTTGGCTAAGAGCCACCTTACATCCTGTCAAAATGTGCCTTAATGTTGCAGGTGATGAACACAAAGGACATGAGGGATCCTCTCCTACCCAGAGGTTTAGGTTCTGTGGTGATGGGAGAACATCATATGTTGACCTGATGAGGAAACTGATCCTGCTCTGTTCCATTGACCATAGGTCTTTCCAGCCAATCTTGCGTTGTTCCACACTCTCCCATCTCATCCATTCTCCCTGCTTGGCCTGGGAAATGGCCTTTATACACCTCATCCTCTCCTCCTGCTTTTGCACCTCGTTGACTACCAGCTTCCTCCTTTGAGCTGGGGCCGCCTTGTGCCATGTAGGAGGAGTTGAACTGAAACCAAGACCCCCTCTTCCATGCTGAACTTGCCCCATGATATCACCAATTCGAAGGGCAGCCTTTGCATCTTCCACAGCTTTCTTTGCCGCCCACTTTCTTCCAGTTTTCAACACAGGTGCTGCCTCCCTTACGCATTTATCGCGTGACTCTACTAAAGTCATTTCCAGTCTGACCTTGGCGCACTTAAACTCCTCGGTTAGAGCAGAGACTGGTAGCTGCAGTATTCCTTTACCATAAAGTCCCACTCTGCTGAGGCAGCGTGGAACTCCCAACCATTTCCTGATGTATGAACTGATTAAAGCTTCCAGCTTCTCTACTGTTGTCAAAGAAACCTCGTACACAGTCAGTGGCCACAGCAACCTCGGCAGTAGACCAAACTGAAAGCACCAGAGTTTTAGTTTACCTGGTAGAGCGCAGCTGTCTATGCTCTTCAACCCTTCCAATGCTTGTTGTCTAACTTCTCCCACACGAACTGTGTCCTTTAGATCCCCGTCGTACCATCTCCCAAGACTCTTCACTGGCTTCTCAGACACTGTTGGTATTGCCTCACCATTAATGAAGAATGTTTTATCTACTACTTTGCCTTTAATTATAGAGATGCTCCTTGATTTAGTGGGCTTGAATTGCATTCGTGCCCATTCAATGTTATTGGTTAATTTGCCCAATAATCGATTAGTGCAGGCTACTGTTGTAGTCATGGTTGTCATGTCATCCATGTATGCTCGAATTGGTGGTAGTCGCATTCCAGAAGCCAAGCGCTCTCCTCCTACTACCCATTTTGATGCCCTAATGATTACTTCCATTGCCATGGTAAAAGCCAGTGGAGAAATGGTGCATCCTGCCATTATTCCAACCTCTAGGCATTGCCATGTAGTGCTGAATTCTGAAGTTGAAAAACTGAATTGCAAATCTCCAAAATAGGCTTTCACTAAATTTGTTATTGTCATCGGTACACTGAAAAAATCAAATGCTGCCCAAAGTAGTTCATGTGGCACTGAACCATATGCATTAGCCAAATCCAGGAATGTCACATGGAGCTCCTTCCTCTCCTTTTTAGCTGATTGAATTTGTTGCCAGATCACATTGATGTGTTCTAAGCAACCTGGGAAACCTGGAATGCCCGCTTTTTGTATTGAAGTGTCAATGAAGCAGTTCTTTAATAGGTAAGCTGACAATCTCTGAGCAATAATGCTGAAGAAAATCTTGCCTTCTACGTTTAATAGGGAAATGGGACGAAACTGACTGATGCTTGTAGAATCTTTTTCTTTAGGTATAAAGACTCCACCTGCTCGGCGCCATGCTCTTGGTACAACCTGTTTTTCCCATGCCACTTTCATCAATTTCCACAGAATTCGTAGAACTCCTGAAGCACTCTTGTACACTCTGTACGGAACTCCATTAGGCCCTGGAGATGATGAAGCCCTTGCTTTTTTCACAGCTTGCTCTATTTCTTTCCACTTAGGTGCACAGTCCTCCATTTGGTATTCTGGTGGATTGATAGGTGGGATGTCTGACGGAATTGACATAGGCTCCTGCCTTTTTGAATCTGTATGTGTTTCCTCCAAATATCTCTCCAGCTCAACCTTAGATGCTTTTAGTGTGCCATTCTTCTCACTGGTGAATAACTTCTTTACAAATTTGAATGGGTCTTTATAAAAGTTAGCTCTCGCACGCTCCTTCTTTTTGTAGCGTTTCCGTAGGCGCTCAGCTCTGCGCAATGTTGCAAGCTTATCTTTTATGACCCTTTGTAAGAGATTGAGTCCCTCCTTCTGACTTTGTTCTGCTCTTCTCCATTGGTTCCTCAGCTGTCTCCTTTCTCTAACTAAGCGTTCAATCTCTTGCTGCCGTCTAGACTTTCCAGGAATAGTTTGTACTTTTTCCTTCCTTTTTTCAACTCCAAACCTCTCACTTCCATATGCGTAGATGATGTCCCCAAATTTATCCAGCTTCTTTTCAACTGTTCCACTTAATCTTTCCAATGCAACGCAGAGATCTGTGTTTACTGTGTCCCAGCTCTTGGCCATTTAACTCCAGGCTTGTGCCCGTTGAGGTTCTTTTCTCTCTTATGCTGGTTTGTCTGACCGGGTTCACAAGGATCATTAGGTTCATCACTAACTGTGTCCATGCAAGTCCTCCTCACATCTATGACAGGGGTGCTGATGTCCTGCGAACTGTGGTTTGCTTCCTGTCGCTGGATTTCATTCGACTGACTTGACTGACTTCGTAAGAAGTACTGATCAATGCGAGGCCCTTGTCCCTTCTCCCTCAAGCATTTCATTCTCCCTTGATGAATCTTCAAACCCCTGACCGTTGTCGCCTTGCTCCAGCCGCAGACACAAACCTGGAGTTCCATGTCTTTGTTAACTGCAGATCTTGAACTAGTCTTTTGTGAAGTACTCTCCATACTCATATCCGTTTCCGTTCCTAAGTCGTTAACCGTGTTGTCCAACGTATAGAACTTTAATGTCAGTCACTTAACTATACTAATATTGAATTTTTCAATGTTCATTCCAGCAGGTCCTGGAATGAATGGCCTCCTCGTTTGTAAACTTTCTTATGTAAAGTTTTAACATTACTTCCCTTGATTTAAATTCAACATTTCTCACAATATATCCGAGCATCTTGCTGGCCTTTTTTATAGCTTCCCCACATTGTCTAGATGAAGACATTTCTGAGTCAACATAAACTCCTAGGTCTTTTTCATAGTTCCCTTCTTCAATTTCAGTACCTTCCATATGATATTTATAATGTACATTTTTATTGCCTGCCTGCAGTACACTTTTCTCTATTAAATTTCATTTGCCATGTGTCTGCCCAGTTCTGAATGCTCGCCAAACGCCACCTGGCACCTTCCCAGTGCACGCACGTCCTCCAGCGACCCCGCACGGTCCCAGCGGCTTGCCAAACGACACCTGGCTCCTTCCCAGCGCGCGCAAGGGCCCCAGCGACCCTGCACGGTCCCAGCGGCTCGCCAAACGACATCTGGCACCTTCCCAGCGCGCGCAAGGGCCCCAGCGACCCTGCACGGTCCCAGCAGCTCACTAAACGACACCTGGCACCTTCCCAGCGCGCGCAAGGGCCCCAGCGACCCCGTACGGTCCCAGCACCTCGCCAAACGACACCTGGCACCTTCCAAGGGCGTGCCGCAGCTACCCTGCACGGTCCCAGCGGCTTGCCAAACGACACCTGGCACCTTCAAAGCGCGCGCACACAGGCCCCAGCGACCACGCGCGGTGTCCCAGCAGCTTTTCAAACGGCACCTGGCAGCTTCCCAGCGACCGGACGCACCACAGAGACCCTGCGCAGTGGACTCAGCTGCTCGCCAAACGAGACCTGCCACCTTCCCAGCACGCGGGGTCCCAGCGGCTCGCCAAACGACACCTGGCACCTTCCCAGCGTGCGCACGGGCCCCAGCAACGCCACACAGGGTCCCAGCGGCTCGCCAAACGACACCTGGCACCTTCCCAGTGCACGCACATCCTCCAGCGACCCTGCACGGTCCCAGCGGCTCGCCAAACGACACCTGGCACATTCCCAGCAGGTGCACATGCCCCAGCGACCCCGCGTGGGGTCCCAGCGGCTCGCCAAATGACACCTGGCACCTTGTCAGCACGCGCACGGGCCCCAGCGGCTCGCCAAATGACACCTGGCACCTTCCCAGCGCAAGCACGGGCCCCAGCGACCCCGCACGATCCCAGCGGCACGCCAAACGATACCTGGCACTTTCCCAGCACGCGCACGGTCCTCTTAGACCCGGAGCGGCGTCCCAGCGGCTCGCCAAATGACACCTGACACCTTGTCAGAATGCGCACAGGCCCCAGCGACCCCGCGCGGGGTCCCATCGGCTCGCCAAACGACACATGGCACCTTCAAAGCATGCACACGGGCCCTAGCGACCACGCGCGGTGTCCCAGCAGCTTTTCAAACGGCACCTGGCACCTTCCCAGCGACCAAACCCGCCACAGAGACCCAGCGGGTGGTCCCAGCGGCTCGCCAAACGAGACCTGCCACCTTTCCAGCGCAAGCACGGGCCCCAGAGACCTCGCGCGGCGTCCCAGCGGCTTGCCAAACGACAGTTGGCACCTTTTCAGCGCCTCGCATGGGCCCCAGAGACCCCGCGCGGGGCTCAGTGGCTTGCCAAGCAACACCTACCAACTTCCCAGTGTGCGCACGTGCCCCAGTGACCCCGCTCGGTCCAAGCGGCTCGCCAAACGACACTTGGCAACTTCCCAGCGCACGCACATGCCCCAGCGACCCCACAAAGGTTCCCAGCGTCTCGCCAAACGACACCTGCAACCTTCCCCTGCGTTCACGGGCCCCAGTGCCAGCTGCTCGCCAAGCAACACCTAGAACCTTCCCAGCGCACGCACGAGCCCCAGAGACCCCGTGCAGGGTCCCAGCGGCTCGCCAAACGACACCTGGCAGCTTGTCAGTGCGCGCAGGGGCCTCAGCGACCATGCGCGGGATCCCAGCGACTCGCCTAAGGACACCTGCCACCTTCTTAGGGCGTTCACAGGCCCCATCGACCTAGCGCGAGGTGCCAGCTGCTCGCCAAGCAACACCTGGCACCTTCTCAGTGCACGCACGTGCTCCAGCGACCCCACACGGTCCAAGTGACTTGCCAAACGACACCTGGCACCTTCCCAGCGCGCGCACGGTCCCAGCGGCTTGCCAAACGACACCTGGCTCCATCCCAGCGTGCACAAAGGGCCCCAGCGACCCCGCACGGTCCGAGCGGCTCGCCAAACGATACCTGGCACTTTCCCAGCATGCACACGGGCCCCTTAGACCCGGCGCGGGGTCCCAGCGCTCGCCAAATGACACCTGACACCTTGTCAGAGTGCGCACAGCCCCCAGCGACCCCGTGCGGGGTCCCAGCGGCTTGCCAAACGACACCTGGCACCTTCAAAGCACGCACACAGGCCCCAGCGACCACGCGCGGTGTCCCAGCAGCTTTTCAAACAGCACCTGGCAGCTTCCCAGCGACCGGACGCACCACAGAGACCCTGCGCAGTGGACCCAGCTGCTCGCCAAACGAGACCTGCCACCTTCCCAGCACGCGGGGTCCCAGCGGCTCGCCAAACGACACCTGGCACCTTCCCAGCGTGCGCACGGGCCCCAGCAACGCCACACAGGGTCCCAGCGGCTCGCCAAACGACACCTGGCACCTTCCCAGCGGGTGCACATGCCCCAGCGACCCCGCGTGGGGTCCCAGTGGCTCGCCAAATAACACCTGGCACCTTGTCAGCACGCGCACGGGCCCCAGCGGCTCGCCAAATGACACCTGGCACCTTCCCAGCGCAAGCACGGGCCCCAGCGACCCCGCACGATCCCAGCGGCACGCCAAACGATACCTGGCACTTTCCCAGCACGCGCACGGTCCTCTTAGACCCGGAGCGGCGTCCCAGCGGCTCGCCAAATGACACCTGACACCTTGTCAGAATGCGCACAGGCCCCAGCGACCCCGCGCGGGGTCCCATCGGCTCGCCAAACGACACATGGCACCTTCAAAGCGTGCACACGGGCCCTAGCGACCACGCGCGGTGTCCCAGCAGCTTTTCAAACGGCACCTGGCACCATCCCAGCGACCAAACCCGCCACCCAGCGGGTGGTCCCAGCGGCTCGCCAAACGAGACCTGACACCTTTCCAGCGCAAGCACGGGCCCCAGAGACCTCGCGCGGCATCCCAGCGGCTTGCCAAACAACAGTTGGCACCTTTTCAGCGCCTCGCATGGGCCCCAGAGACCCCGCGCGGGGCTCAGTGGCTTGCCAAGCAACATCTACCAACTTCCCAGTGTGCGCACGTGCCCCAGTGACCCCGCTCGGTCCAAGCGGCTCGCCAAACGACACTTGGCAACTTCCCAGCGCACGCACATGCCCCAGCGACCCCACACAGGTTCCCAGCGTCTCGCCAAACGACACCTGCAACCTTCCCCTGCGTTCACGGGCCCCAGTGCCAGCTGCTCGCCAAGCAACACCTAGAACCTTCCCAGCGCACGCACGAGCCCCAGAGACCCCGTGCGGGGTCCCAGTGGCTCGCCAAACGACACCTGGCAGCTTGTCAGTGCGCGCAGGGGCCTCAGCGACCACGCGCGGGATCCCAGCGACTCGCCTAAGGACAACTGCCACCTTCTTAGGGCGTTCACAGGCCCCATCGACCTAGCGCGAGGTGCCAGCTGCTCGCCAAGCAACACCTGGCACCTTCTCAGTGCACGCACGTGCTCCAGCGACCCCACACGGTCCAAGTGACTTGCCAAACGACACCTGGCACCTTCCCAGCGCGCGCACGGGTCCCACCGGCTCGCCAAACGACACTTGGCGCCTTCCCAGCGCACGCACATGCCCCAGCGACCCCACACAGGTTCCCAGAGGCTCGCCAAACTACACCTGCAACCTTCCTAGGGCATTCACGGGCCCCATTGACCTAGCGCGGGGGTGCCAGCGGCTCGCCAAGCAACACCTGGAACGCCAAATGGTCCCTGGCACCTCACCAGCATGCACACGGGCACCAGCTATCACGCGCGGTGTCCCAGCGGCTCGCCAAACAATCATTGGCACCTCCCCAGCACGGGCACAGGGCCTAGCGACTTCACGTGGGGTCCCAACGGCTCGCCAAACCGTCCATGGCGCCTCACCAGCGCGCACACGGGCCCCAGCAACCCCGCGCGGGGTCCCAGCGGCACGCCAAGCGGTCCCTAGCACCTCCCCAGCACACGCACGGGCCCCAGCGACCCCGCGCGGTGTCCCAGCAGCTCGCCAAATTGTCCCTTGCACCTCCCCAGCCCGTGCACGGGCCCCAGCAACCCGCGCGGGGTCCCAGCGGCTCGCCAAACGGTCCCTGGCACCTCACCACCACGCACACTGGCACCAGTGACCCCGCGCGGGCTCCCAGCGGCATGCCAAACGGTCCCTAGCACCTCCCCAGCACACGCACGGGGCCCAGGGACCTCGCGCGGGGTCCCAGCAGCTCGCCAAACAGTCCCTGGCACCTCCCAAGCACGCGCACGGGCCCCAGCGACCCCGTGCATGGTCCAAGCGGCTCGCCAAATTGTCCCTTGCACCTCCCCAGCACGCGCACGGGCCCCAGCTACCCCATGTGGGGTCCCAACGGCTCGCCAAACGGTCCCTGGCACCTCCCCAGCACATGCACGGGGCCCATCAACCAGGCGTGGAGTCCCAGCGGCTCGCCAAATGGTCCCTGGCACCTCCCAGCATGCGTACTGGGCCTATCGACCCCGCATGGAGTCACAGCGGCTCGCCAAAAGGTCCCTGGCAACTCCCCAGCCCGCGCACGGGGCCCAGCGACCCCGCATGGAGTCAAGCGGCTCCCCAAAAGGTCCCTGACACCTCCCCAGCCCGCACACGGGGCCCAGCGTCCCCACGCAGGGTCCCAGCGGCTCGCCAAATGGTCCCTGGCACCTCACCAGCATGCACACGGGCACCAGCGATCACGCGCGGTGTCCCAGCGGCTCGCCAAACGATCATTGGCACCTCCCCAGCAAATGCACAGAGCCTAGCGACTTCGCGTGGGGTCCCAACAGCTCGCCAAACCATCCGTGGCACCTCCCCAGCGCGCGCACAGGCCCCAGCGACCCCGCGCAGGCTCCCAGCGGCACGCCAAATGGTCCCTATCACCTCCCCAGCACACGTGCGGGTTCCCAGCGGCTCGCCAAACAGTCCCTGGCACCTCACCAGAGCGCGCACGGGCCCCAGCGACCCCGTGCATGGTCCAAGCGGCTCGCCAAATTGTCCCTTGCACCTCCCCAGCACGCGCACGGGCCCCAGCTACCCCACGCGGGGTCCCAGCGGCAAGCCAAACGGTCCCTGGCACCTCCACAGCACACGCACACGCACTGGGCCCAGCGACCGCGCGCGCGTTCCCAGCAGTTCGCCAAATCATCCCTGGCACGTGCCCAGCGCGCACACGGCCCCAGCGACTTCGTGCGGGGTCCCAGCGGCTCGCCAAATGGTACCTGGCTCCTCCCCAGTGTGCGCACGGGGCCCAGCGGCTCGCCAAATGGTGCCTGGCACCTCACCAGCATGCACACGGGCACCATCGATCACGCGCGGTGTCCCAGCGGCTCGCCAAACATTCATTGGCACCTCCCCAGCAGAGACCCTGCACGGGATTAGTGCGGCTCACCAAACGGTCCCTGGCACCTCCCCAGCGACTTCGCGTGGTGTCCCAGCGGCTCGCCAAATGTTCCCTGGCACAACCCTAGCACGCACGGGCCCCAGCGACTTCGCACGGGGTCCAAGCGGCTTGCCAAATGATACCTGGCCCCTCACCAGCGCGCACACGGGCCCCAGCGACCCCACGCAGTGTCCCAGTGGCATGTCAAACTGCACTAGCACCTCCCCAGCAAGTGCACAGGGACCAGGGACCCCGGGAGGGGCCCCAGCGGTTTGCCAAAGGGTCCCTGGCACCTCCCCAGCACGCGCACGGGCCCCAGAGACCAGGCGTGGAGTTACAGCGGCTCGCCAAACGGTCCCTGGCACCTCACCAGCATGCACACGGGCACCAGCGATCACGCGCGGTGTCCCAGCGGCTCGCCAAACGATCATTGGCACCTCCCCAGCAAATGCACAGAGCCTAGCGACTTTGCGTGGGGTCCCAACAGCTCGCCAAACCATCCGTGGCACCTCCCCAGCGCGCGCACAGGCCCCAGCGACCCCGCGCAGGCTCCCAGCGGCACGCCAAATGGTCCCTAGCACCTCACAAGCACGCGCACGGGCCCCAGCGACCCCGTGCATGGTCCAAGCGGCTCGCCAAATTGTCCCTTGCACCTCCCCAGCACGCGCACGGGCCCCAGCAACCCCACGCGGGGTCCCAGCGGCAAGCCAAACGGTCCCTGGCACCTCCACAGCACAAGCACACGTACTGGGCCCAGCGACCGCGCGCGCGTTCCCAGTAGTTCGCCAAATCATCCCTGGCACGTGCCCAGCGCGCACACGGCCCCAGCGACTTCGTGCGGGGTCCCTGCGGCTCGCCAAATGGTACCAGGCTCCTCCCCAGTGTGCGCACGGGGCCCAGCGGCTCGCCAAATGGTGCCTTGGCACCTCACCAGCATGCACACGGGCACCATCGATCACGCGCGGTGTCCCAGCGGCTCGTCAAACAATCATTGGCACCTCCCCAGCACATGCACAAGGCCCCAGCGACTTCGCGCCGGGTTCCAACGGCTCGCCAAACCGTCCATGGCGCCTCACCAGCGCGCACACAGGCCCCAGCAACCCCGCGCGGGGTCCCAGCGGCACGCCAAGCGGTCCCTAGCACCTCCCCAGCACACGCACGGGCCCCAGCGACCCCGCGCGGTGTCCCAGCAGCTCGCCAAATTGTCCCTTGCACCTCCCCAGCCCGTGCACGGGCCCCAGCAACCCGCGCGGGGTCCCAGCGGCTCGCCAAATGGTCCCTGGCACCTCACCACCACGCACACTGGGCTTAGCGAACCCACGCGGGGTCCCAGCGGCACGCCAAACGGTCCCTGGCACCTCCCCAGCACACTCACGGGGCCCAGTGTCCCCGCGGCTCGCCAAATGGTCTGTGGCCCCTCCCCAGCGCACGCACTGACCCCAGAGACCCTGCACGGGATTCGTGCGGCTCATCAAACGGTCCCTGGCACCTCCCCAGCACATGAACGAGCCCCAGCGACTTCGCGTGGTGTCCCAGCGGCTCGCCAAATGTTCCCTGGCACAACCCTAGCACGCACGGGCCCCAGCGACTTCGCACGGGGTCCCAGCGGCTTGCCAAATGATACCTGGCCCCTCACCAGCGCGCACACGGGCCCTAGCGACCCCACGCAGTGTCCCAGTGGCATGCCAAACTGCACTAGCACCTCCCCAGCAAGTGCACAGGGACCAGGGACCCCGGGAGGGGCCCCAGCGGTTTGCCAAAGGGTCCCTGGCACCTCCCCAGCACGCGCACGGGCCCCAGAGACCAGGCGTGGAGTTACAGCGGCTCGCCAAACGGTCCCTGGCACCTCCCCAGCGCGCGCACGGGCCCCAGAGACCCTGCGCGGGTTTTGTACGGCT
Organism: Acipenser ruthenus; assembly: GCF_902713425.1. NCBI lineage: Eukaryota > Metazoa > Chordata > Actinopteri > Acipenseriformes > Acipenseridae > Acipenser > Acipenser ruthenus. The sequence goes on along the minus strand of NC_081208.1, from coordinate 12,266,102 downwards.
TGCCAAACGGTCCCTGGCACCTCCCCAGCACGCGCGGGGTCACAGCGGCTAGCCAAATGGTCCCTGGTACATCCCCAGCGCACGCACTGGGCCCAGCGACCCCGCGTGGGGTCCCAGCAGCTCGCCAAATGTTCCCTGGCACATCCCCAGCGTGTGCACGGGCCACAGCGACTTTGCGCAGGGTCCCAGCGGCACGCCAAGCGGTCCCTGGCACCTCCCCAGAACGCGCATGAGCCCCAGCGACCCTGTGCGGGGTCCAAGCGGCTCATCAAATGGTCCCTGGCACCTACACAGCACGCTCAGGGGACCCAGCGACTCCGCCCTGGGTCACAGCAGCTCGCCGAATGGTCCCAAGCACCTCCCTAGCGCGCACATGCACCAGCGACCCCACGCGGGGTCCCAACGGCTCGCAAAACTGTCCCTGGCACCTCCCCAGCGCACGCACAGGCCCCAGTGACTCCGCGCGGGTTCCCAGTGGCTCGCCAAACTGTCCCTGGGACCTCCACAGCAACGGCACGGGCCCCAGCGAACCCTTGCAGGGTCCCAGCGGCACACCAAACGATCCCTGGCACCTCCCCAGCACACTCACGGGGCCCAGTGTCCCTACACAGCGCGCTCACAGGGCCCAGCAACATAAGAACATAAGAAGAACATAAGAAAGTTTACAAACGAGAGGAGGCCATTCAGCCCATCTTGCTCGTTTGGTTGTTAGTAGCTTATTGATCCCAGAATCTCATCAAGCAGCTTCTTGAAGGATCCCAGGGTGTCAGCTTCAACAACATTACTGGGGAGTTGGTTCCAGACCCTCACAACTCTCTGTGTAAAAAAGTGCCTCCTATTTTCTGTTCTGAATGCCCCTTTATCTAATCTCCATTTATGACCCCTAGTCAAAGAAGTCCCCCAGGTTGACATTGTCTATACCTTTTAGGATTTTGAATGTTTGAATCAGATCGCCGTGTAGTCTTCTTTGTTCAAGACTGAATAGATTCAATTCTTTTAGCCTGTCTGCATACGACATGCCTTTTAAACCTGGGATAATTCTGGTTGCTCTTCTTTGCACTCTTTCTAGAGCAGCAATATCCTTTTTGTAACGAGGTGACCAGAACTGAACACAATATTCTAGGTGAGGTCTTAATAATGCATTGTAGAGTTTTAACATTACTTCCCTTGATTTAAATTCAACACTTCTCACAATATATCCGAGCATCTTGTTAGCCTTTTTTATAGCTTCCCCACATTGTCTAGATGAAGACATTTCTGAGTCAACATAAACTCCTAGGTCTTTTTCATAGTTCCCTTCTTCAATTTCACTATCTCCCATATGATATTTATAATGCACATTTTTATTGCCCGCATGCAATAATTTACACTTTTCTCTATTAAATTTCATTTGCCATGTGCCTGCCCAATTCTGAATACTGTCTAGATCATTTTGAATGACTTTTGCTGCTTCAACAGTGTTTGCCACTCCCTTATTTTTGTGTCGTCTGCAAATTTAACGAGTTTGCTTACTATACCAGAATCTAAATCATTAATGTAGATTAGGAATAGCAGAGGACCTAATACTGATCCCTGAAGTACACCACTGGTTACCTCACTCCATTTTGAGGTTTCTCCTCTAATCAATACTTTCTGTTTTCTACCTGTTAACCACTCCCTAATCCATGTGCATGCATTTCCTTGAATCCATACTGCGTTCAGTTTGAGAATTAATCTTTGTGCGGGACTTTGTCAAAAGCTTTCTGGAAAGCTAAATAAACCATGTTGTATGCTTTGCAGTTATCCATTTTCAATGTTGCATCCTCAAAAAAGTCAAGTAGGTTAGTTAGACACGATCTCTCTTTCCTAAAACCATGCTGGCTGGCTGAGAATTAGTTCAGTTTGAGAATGAATCTTTGTGCGGGACTTTGTCAAAAGCTTTCTGGAAAGCTAAATAAACCATGTCGTATGCTTTGCAGTTATCCATTTTTTTTTTTTTTTTAAATTTAGTCGTCGCCAATTATTTTTACCCCGGTTTTCACCCCAATTTAGCATGCCCAATTATTATCTGTATCCCCGGCTCACCGCTCGCAACCCCCCCGCCGACTCAGGAAACGGAGGCTGGAACACGCGTCCTCCGGAACGTGCTCCTTCCAAGCCGTCATTTTTCGCACTGCAGATCCACAGCAATGCCACCAGACCTATAGTGCCGGAGGACAACACAGATCTGGCGGCTCCGCTGTAGAGCAACAGGCGCCCTATCGGCCACAGGGGTCGCTGATGCGCGGTGAGCCGTGGATTCCCCTGCCGACCTAAGCCCTCCCTACCCGGGCAGCACTCAGCCAATTGTGCACCGCCCCCTAGGAACTCTCGGTCACGGTCAGCTGTGACATAGCCTGGATTCTAACCTGCGATCTCCAGGCTATAGGGCACATCCTGCGAGGAGCGCCTTTACTGGATGCGCCACTCGGGAGCCCCGCAGTTATCCATTTTCAATGTTGCATCCTCAAAAAAGTCAAGTAGGTTAGTTAGACACGATCTCCCTTTCCTAAAACCATGCTGGCTGGCTGAGAATTAGTTCAGTTTGAGAATTAATCTTTGTGCGGGACTTTGTCAAAAGCTTTCTGGAAAGCCAAATAAACCATGTCGTATGCTTTGCAGTGATCCATTTTCAATGTTGCATCCTCAAAAAAGTCATGTAGGTTAGTTAGACATGATCTCCCTTTCCTAAAACCATGCTGGTTGTCTCCCAGGATATTGTTACCATATAGGTATGTAACGCCCCTCCCACTCCTGTTAGTGTATTGAGTAAACAACACCTAACTCACTGTAAGTGGCGAGGAATGGGTTACCAATACTTATTTAAATTATAATTTGTCTGTTAGAAATATATGTGTACTCTTTCTTTAATGCGGTGCCTCCACCTATGTAAGGGACATCTCAATACACGTGCACCCCTTAATAGGAATTATTATCAAATACTAACCCCAGTATCCACTCACACAACACACACCAATAGAAATAAGTAAACAATTTACTCAAATAAATGCGCAATAATAAGGTATTTTCAATAATAACATAAACACACAATAAACAAAGGCTAGGTATTAAAATAAATAACATACAATCAATATTACAAATAATATATTTACTCTTAAATAATATGCGTTGCTATGCAAAATAATTAAACTCTTGCACTACAGTGGGCCCACACACACATGCACACACGTGTACTCACGTGTACTGAACACGTGCACCAATATAAAAGAAATATCACGTTGTAGGCCTGAACCGTCGCTCGGGTACGTAGTGGCAATAATAAAAAAAAACAAAATGCCCCTTCACTTATTTATGTCAAATAAGCAACAAAATTATACTTTCAAAAAACGTTTTTTTGAATGCAAGCAGTACTCACGACCAGCAACACCGTTCCATTTCTTGCTTCCAAGGTAGGTTCGTAGAAGGACACAATAAACACAACGACAGCTGAAAAATCTTCTTTTCCAGCGTGGCCAGAGGTACTCGGGGCTTTCTCCTGGTCACCCCGAGTGCTATCTGGGTCTCAGCAACAGTTCCAAACGCCAGCAGAAAAGTCTCCCTCGTTAGGCTCTGTGTCCACCACAGGGTCTTCAATTGGGTGTTGGGCGTCCTCTTCCTCCAAGGCAGTCACTCCGTCAGAACTTTCAAGCTCTTGGGAAGAGATGGCAATGCTCTCTTCTAAGACAAGCTCTGCTCCATCAGGGTCAGTTCCAAGCTCTGGGTGCATGTCAGAACCAGTGGGCTTATTGATGCTCTCATTTAAAGTGGGATGGTCATGGTAGCACACTCCTCCATCTTCAGACTCCGATTAAGTGTCTCCCTGTTCTTCATAGCTTTCATCTTCATGTGTTACGTTCTTAGGCACCTCCTTCTTCTGGTACCGTTTGGCCTGTGTTCTGGTGACAGGTCTAGGTGACGGTTTTTTCACTTCTGAATTGACAGGCATCCTCACTAGGTAGCCAATGGGTAACAGGTGATCTCTCTGAACTGTCTTCACAATACCCATTCCTTTCTCAGGCTTGACCCGGTACACAGGTAAGTTAGGCAACTTCTCCACTACTACATGTGGTACCGATTTCCATCTGTCCTCCAACTTATGCTTTCCTTGTATCCCTAGGTTGCGTAGAAGTACACGATCACCTACTTCTAATGGCTGGTTACGCACATGCTGATCGTAACGTCTTTTGTTACTCAAGTGATTTTGGCAGGCAGCATTAGTGGATAACCGATAGGCTTCTTTCAACTCGGATTTCAGCTTGGCGACGTACTGCTGGTATGTTGCGTACGATTCACGGTCAGGTGACACACCAAAACAGAGGTCCACCGGAAGACGAGCTTCTCTCCCAAACATTAAATAGTATGGGGAATACCCTGTAGCGTCATTCTGGGTCAGTTATAGGCGTGCACTAACTGACTGACATGTTGGCTCCATCTCTGCTTCTTGGACGAGTCAAGGGTTCCTAACATGGATAGTAGAGTCCGATTAAATCTCTCAGGTTGTGGGTCCCCTTGAGGATGATGCGGAGTAGTTCTGGACTTCCGTATTCCCAGCATACTTAAGAGTTCCTTTATTAACCAACTCTCGAAATCGCAACCCTGGTCGGAATGGATTCGGGCAGGAAATCCATAATGGATAATGGCTGTTCTAGTGGGCTCAATTGCAGAAGGGCTGGAAATGCATAGCAGTCGGGTATAGCTATAGGTGATGCTCCCAATTGATCCACCACACGTGTGTTGAATTCAGGAGACTCAGTTACTTCCACCCAATGGCATACAGCTTTTATACCTGAAGGCGAGATTTCTTTCTTTCCATTCACTGGTCAGATTACTAGAATGCAATCTTCGCGACAGTAAGTCAGCATCGACGTTGTTTTGTCCAGGTCTGTACTGGATATTAAAATCATAGGTGGCAAGAGCTGCAAGCCATCTATGACCTGTAGCATTCAGCTTTGCAGTTGTCAAATCATAGGTGAGAGGATTATTAGCCGTTCTCACTGTGAACTTGGCTCCATAAAGATAATTGTGAAATTTATCCACGACGACCCATTTAAGTGCCAAGAACTCAAGTTGGTGTACTGGGTATCGCTGTTCGGACATGGATAACTTCTGGCTAGCAAAAGCTACTGGTCTCAATCCTTCGGGGTATTCCTGGATTAATACAGCACCCAACCCATTCATGCTAGCATCTACATGTAAGATGTAGGGCTTAGTACTGTCAGCAAAAGCCAATACCGGTGCATTGGTAAGGCAGCGAATGATCTTCTGGAATGCTTCGGTGCACTGATCATTCCAACGGTCTCCAAAGGGCTCCGACTCTTTAAAGTAGGACTTTTCACTGTCTTTGGAGGTCTTCTTTCCACGCTGTACTGGTGGATAGCCTTTGGTAAGTTCTGTCAATGGTCTGACAATGGCTGAGTAGTTTGCCACAAATCTACGGTAATAGCCACAGAATCCCAGAAAGGATCTTAATGACTTCAGGTTCGTAGGTTGCTCCCAATTGACCACGGCTTCAACTTTTGCAGGGTCAGTTGCTACACCGTGTTCAGAGACAGTATGGCCAACATATTTGACCTGAGGCTGACAGAATTGGCACTTGTCTATTGACACTTTCAGGCCGCATTCTTCCAGCCGATCAAGAACTTTCAAAAGTCGCTCTTTGTGTTCTTCCAACGTCTTACCAAATACGATTATGTCATCAAGGTAGACTAACACTTGGAGAAGGTTCATATCCCCCATGGCTTTCTCCATTAGCCACTGAAGGAAAGTACTGATTAGAGGAGAAACCTCGAAATGGAGTGAGGTAACCAGTGGTGTACCACATGGATCAGTATTAGGTCCTCTGCTATTCCTAATCTACATTAATGATTTAGACTCTGATATAGTAAGCAAACTCGTTAAATTTGCAGATGACACAAAAATAGGAGGAGTGGCAGACACTGTTGAAGCAGCAAATGTCAATCAAAATGATCTAGACAGCATTCAAAATTGGGCAGACACATGGCAAATTAAATTTAATAGAGAAAAGTGTAAAGTATTGCATGCGGGCAATAAAAATGTGCATTATAAATATCATATCGGAGATAGTGAAATTGAAGAAGGGAACTATGAAAAAGACCTAGGAGTTTATGTTGACTCAGAAATGTCTTCATCTAGACAATGTGGTGAATTTTTAAAAAAGGCTAACAAGATGCTTGGATATATTGTGAGAAGTGTTGAATTTAAATCAAGGGAAGTAATGTTAAAACTCTACAATGCATTAGTAAGACCTCACCTAGAATATTGTGTTCAGTTCTGGTCACCTCGTTACAAAAAGGATATTGCTGCTCTAGAAAGAGTGCAAAGAAGAGCAACCAGAATTATCCCAGGTTTAAAAGGCATGTCGTATGCAGACAGGCTAAAAGAATTGAATCTATTCAGTCTTGAACAAAGAAGACTACGCGGCGATCTGATTCATACATTCAAAATCCTAAAAGGTATAGACAATGTCAACCCGGGGGACTTATTTGACTTGAAAAAAGAAAAAAGGACCAGGGGTCATAAATGGAGATTAGATAAAGGGGCATTCAGAACACAAAATAGGAGGCACTTTTTTACACAGAGAATTGTGAGGGTCTGGAACCAACTCCCCTGTAATGTTGTGGAAGCTGACACCCTGGGATCCTTCAAGAAACTGCTTGATGAGATTCTGGGATCAATAAGCTACTAACAACCAAACGAGCAAGATGGGCTGAATGGCCTCCTCTCGTTTGTAAACTTTCTTATGTTCTTATGTTCTTAAAAGTGGCTGGGGCACCCGTGATACCCTGCAGCATACGTTCGAATTGGTAGAAACCAAGAGGACAAATGAATGCTGTCTTCTCCTTGTCTTCCTCTGCCATAGGTATCTGGTAATATCCGCTGCGCAGATCTAGTACTGAAAACCACTTGCTACCAGACAAACAGTCCAACGCGTCATCAATGCGCGGCATGGTGTACTGGTCTGGTATGGTCCTGCTGTTCAAAGTGCGATAGTCTATGCACATTCGTACTGATCCGTTCTTCTTCCTGGCTACAACTATGGGTGAGGCATATGGGCTACGAGACTCCTTAATAATGCCTGCTGCCAACAAGTCTTCGTGACCTCTCCCTGAAAGGTCTTGAGTCACTAAGCCGGATGGGGTGTTCAACTCCTGCAGCCAGTCCCACGTCCCACTCATGAGTTGAGAATACATTGGCTCGTTCAGCCAGTTTTCTGCTCAGTCTCTCCTTCCACGTCTCTGGAATGGGAGATGTCCCAAAATCAAACAGCTGGGGATCAAGGGCAGGTATCTGTTGGTCCTGTCTTTGAGCCTGAGCTACTGTGTCCGTCTTGTATAGGTGGGCCAGCACTGTCCCACTAGGCAATGTGGTTTCTTTCATCGATTCATTCCTCAATCTAACAGTAAGCCTGTTGACATCAATGGCCGAGGCTGGTAGGATTCCAGGTTGTACTAACACCCCCTTTGGCAGTGCTATGTTAGGCGGTGTCTCAATCATGAAGATGCCCTTTTCCAACAGCAGGGGACTGCGGACTCCACAGATAACATTACACTCGCTTCTGGGCACAATAGTCAGTGGTCCCGAGCCCAACCACTTCACTTGACCGATGCAGTCGTCTTGCAGTTTACTCCTTGGTTCCCACTGTTTTCTGTAAGCTTGAGAACACAAAGGGTGGATATGCAGAGAGGTAACAAAGTCAGGGCCAGCTGTCTCTTCACAGAGTTTGGCTAGACGCAGAAACATACTTGCATTAGTCCCAATTATGACAGGTACCTGCTCAGCGCTACGTGGTTCTGGGCAGATCAAAGCCAAAACAGAGATAGACTTGAATTCCTGCAACATCTTTGGGAAATTCTAAATCTAATACTACGTATCCTCTATAGGGATAGCTGGTGTCACTCAGGCCCCAGATGGCCAATCCTTCGACTGGGTGAATGGGCAGGTGTGGTAGAAACCGAGAGTACCACTTATCAAAGATAATGGTCACTTGTGAACCACTATCTAGCAGAGCACGACATGGTGCCCAGACTCTTTAGCTGCCTGAGGCCTACTGCTGTTGTGGGCACGAGCTGCTCCAGTGGTTCTCAGCATTTGCCCGTCCACAATTGATGGTACTGGTGTCATATTCAATACAGTGACCTTCTTTTGCAAGTCTTGTACCTGATGCATCAATGCTTCTATCTCACAGTCTTGATCAGGCTGCAATGTAACAGGCTTAACCTTCTTTGCTTGACTTCCAGTAACACTTGATTCCTTTGACTGACTATGCTGCATCATCATGGCAACAAAGCCAGTTTGCAACTCTTTAACTTGAGCTTTCAGTTCATGAAACAGACCGTTTCAGGTTCTCGTCATCTCTGACTTGTATCCGCTTTACACTGGTGCTCAGTTTATGACGAGCAGCTTCTTGCTCCTCCTCTTTGCGGATTTCATTCAGGAGAGTCAGGAACGCAAGGGGGTTATCCTTCCTTTCCCTTAATCTCACCTGTATCAGCATCAGCTCAGACTCAGTAGCACCTCGTATAAGCTGTTCAATGCGCACAAGATCAATGCGGCTTGACGCAATGCCTCCTTTCAGCACTACTTTCTTGAAAGACCTCTCTAGCCTCCTCAAAAAATCAGACAGCTTTTCTCCAGGCTGTTGTCTTAATGATCTGAATGCAAAATAAAGATCCTCACCAGACTCGGGGGTTCCAAACGTGCGTTCAAGTGCTTCCAGGTAGTCCATCGGGCTAGCATCAGGGTTGGCGTCCCTCACTGCTTGAATAATCTCCAAAGCAGGTCCTTTCAAGCTCTCCCCGATTCTCTTCCTTTTCTCTCTACTGGAGCAGTAACACTCTTGAACCATGAGACGGGCTTGATCCATCCAACTATCAAAACCCTCCTCTCCCGAGGGAGTAGGAATGCTTCCTGAGAATGTTCGTAACCGCCGATACGCATTAGTCTCGTTGTGTGATTTCGCCGTTTTCTCTAAAACGTCTCCAACTGCACGAATTATGGCTTCAGGGGACGTGGTTTGCAATGCTTCAGCTGGGTATAGAGCCTGGGCCTCACGCAACGTCTTCCCTTCTTCCTGCAGCAGCTTTGTAAGCTTCTCCTGAAAGCTTGAGGTTGGAACACCTTCACCAGGATCAATAGTTGCTCCATTAGCTACCACTAGCGTCCAGGCTGCAAGATCACCAGGTGGCAGTACTTCATTAGGGACCTGATCTGGGTCCTCTATTCAAGAGCACTCACACAATACCATTAAACTCTTTGTAAGGGCATTAAATGTTTTCCCTCTTACTCTCATGCGTCCAAGCAGCTTAATAGTGTGCATGGTTTCTTCAATAAAGGCTATATCGGTACCTTCCGGTATACCAATCACTAATACTGCATGGGCAGAGTCTATTTCTTCACCTCTGCACCAATTAAGCAGTTGTGCTCGCTCAGCTGTACTGGCTGACTGATTCATGATGCACTGGCATTCAAAATAGGGCTTATTGAGTGAATACTGACACTCTATTCTCTAACAAAATGACAAATAGTATCCCAGCGGAGCCTCCATTTATGTAATGCCCCTCCCACTCCTGTTAGTGTATTGAGTAAACAACACCTAACTCACTGTAAGTGGCGAGGAATGGGTTCCCAATACTTATTTAAATTATAATTGGTCTGTTAGAAATATATGTGTACTCTTTCTTTAATGCGGTGCCTCCACCTATGTAAGGGACATCTCAATACACGTGCACCCCTGTGACAGAGATCGAATGAGTCTTAGTGTTAGATCTCCCTCTCGACCTGTGAGAGCACGGTATACGAGGAACAGAGTACCCTTAATGAAATGGCACGACAATTTATTCCGTAGGGTAGATGGAAGTCGGTCAGTTCGGAAGGGGGCGGAGCCATGGCACCCGAGCTCAGTGACCCAGACGGTAAGCGGCGTGGCATCCGAGGACTGGAGGAGCGGATGCGCTCGTTAACCTCGGGGTCATGGGCGAGGGTATAAATAGGGGGCATGGCTTGAGTGATCTGTTCCTTTGCAGATGGTTAAACCAAATAACCTAGAAGGAGCCCGTCTTGTTTGTACTAAAAACCGTGAGTGTTTTGCTTGTCTGTGTATTTACACTGTTTGTCTTGTGTGTCGTTTCTCACCAAGAATACTGAGCACGATCCGGAGCTGCAGCCGCAGGCCAGCTAAAAACCCGGACATCACCACTCACCTTTCCACTACAGGAACTGTCTTTTTGCACCACTAGCACTAAAATCACGCACTGTCGGAATTGTGTCTGTGTTTGTGTTTTGTGTGGGGAAAAGAACGGGACTTTGGGTTACGGGTCAAACCCGTGGGATTATAATCAGAAGTGATACACGCCGCTGTGCCACTTCCAACACTATTATTATTTACAGGTTTGCCTTAAGGCTCTGGACATTTATTAAATTAAATAAACACCCTTGCACCTGTACCAACGTTGTCTGTGTGATTATTCTGCCCTGCACTCACCTGCACGTCTTTACCACTTTGCCACACGTGGTTGTCAGAAGTGAGGGATGGATTACGCAACACTGTCGGCGCTGCTGGAGCAGCTGGACAGCAGACGGGAGGTAGAGGAGAGACGGAGAGAGGAGAGGTACACCGCGCTGATCGAGAGGGTCGGGCTGGCAATACCTCCCACAGCGTCAGCAGAACGCGGCTTTGTAGCGCCCAAAGCGAGGACGCACAAAATGACGGCGGATGATGACCCAGAAGCATACCTGGTGGCATTTGAGCGGCTGGCTACCACCGCGTCATGGCCCCGACAGTTCTGGGCAAGCCAGCTGGGACCCTGCCTGATTGGGGAAGCGCAGGCAGCCTACCAGGCGATGGGGGATGACGACGCCGCTCAATATGACCTGGTGAAACTGGCTATTCTCCGCCGTCTGAATATTACGGAGGAAACGCACCGAGTGAGGTTCAGGGAGTACAGGAGGTCCCCGAACGTACGCCCCAGGGTGGTCGCGCAGAAACTCTGTGACCACATGATACACTGGCTCACCCCGGCGCTAAAAACAACTGCCCAGATGGGGGAGGCCATCGTTATTGAGCAGTTTTGTCATGTGGTCTGCGCCGAGACCCAAGGATGGATACGGCGCCACAACCCCGACACCCTGGAACAGGCAGTCAAGCTCGCTGAGGACTTCGAGGACTCCCTGGTATCCGCCCAGACCGGGCTACTCACCCCGCTACATCAACGGAGCAGCCGAGCCCCACCTCCTCTCTCTGCTCCATCAGCCCCACCACCAGGACCGGGTCAACGACCTCCGAGAGCACCAACCCCAATGGGCGACCTTGCCTCCTCTTCATGGAGACCAAGGTTGGCCCCCAGCTGGGGTAGAGGTGCTGCCCCTGCCCCGTTGCCATACCAGCAGCGGGACAGACCATTTAATACTGTGCCCTCCTTTCCCCCTACCTGTTTTAGGTGCCGCCAGCCGGGACATCAGGCTAGGTCATGCCCATCTGCGATGGAGTGTGACGTGGCCGTCTGTAATCTGGCATCTGAAGCGGGTAAGCGAGGGAAAAATGGTCGGGAGGGGCCTTGTATTGTTAAGGTGATTTTTGGAAATGTGAAGACCCATGCATTAGTGGACACAGGGTGTGGTCAGACCTTAATTAGAGCATCTCTCTTGGGCGGTATGGTGTGGCAGCCACAAGGTCAGGTGGCGATCTCCTGTATCCATGGAGACACGGCAACATACCCCACAGTAAAAGCATATTTATCGGTCGGTCCGATGAAACGTTCCCTGGTAGTTGGGGTAGCGGAAAGGTTACCACATCCCATTATTCTGGGTCGGGACTGGCCCAACTATAAAGATTTATTGAAATTAAGGGCAGTCCCGGCCACACACGCAAATGTGGCAGAAAAAGTAGAAGGGGAAATGATTGGTAATGTTTTTCCCTTTCAAGCGGAAATGTTCTCTTCCCTGTTCCGGCCGAAAAAAACAAACAAAGAGAGAAGGCTGCGGAAATGGGAGGGAGCGTTAATGAGACAAGGCTGGGGGCTGGTGGGAGCCTGTTATAACGGTGAAAAACGTCAGTCGAAGGGGGTCGGAACGCAGTGTGACCGAGAGGGCGAGGTTACTGGGCCATTAAGGGCAGATGTTACTCCCGCCCCGCTCAATATACCGGACATGTGGCACTCGAATGTGAACCTAGTGTGGGAGCAGGACAATGACCCATCACTGGTGCACATTCGGGGACAGGTCCGGTCTATTGAAGGTAAGGATGTTGAAGGCGCTGGGGCACTAGTATTTCCACACTTCATTATCAAGGGGCAATTACTATATAGGGTAAACCTGGCCGCGGGCACAGGACATCCTGTAACACAATTATTGGTTCCCCCGTCTTGTCGGCTGGAGGTCATGAGGCTGGCGCATGATATCCCTTTTGCGGGGCACCTCGGAGTTGACAAGACAAGGGAACGGATATTGGCTCGATTCTTTTGGCCAGGTGTTTATAAAGAAGTGTCGAAATATGTAGCCACATGCCCAGACTGCCAGAGAGTAGCGCCGGGTCGAGTGCGCCCCGCCCCTTTGGTCCCACTGCCGATTATTTCCACCCCCTTTGAACGCATCGCAGTGGACATAGTCGGCCCTTTGCTACCTTCTGACTCCGGGTATACGCATATATTAGTGGTGGTAGATTACGCAACGCGATACCCAGAGGCAGTTCCATTGAGGTCCACTAGTGCTGCTGCGATAGCCAAAGAACTAGTGCAGATTATGGCAAGAGTAGGGATCCCCAACGAGATATTGACTGATCATGGAACTAATTTCTTGTCAAATACGCTACAGCAGGTATATAAATTACTAAAAATACGTCCCATCAGAACGTCGGTTTACCATCCACAGACGGACGGTTTGGTGGAACGTTTTAATCAGACTCTAAAGGCGATGCTGAGACGATTTGTGAATCAAGAGCAAAAACATTGGGCATCGCTTCTTCCCTACCTCCTTTTTGCAGTGAGAGAGGTGCCGCAGAGTTCGACAGGGTTCTCCCCCTTCGAGCTCTTGTACGGCCGACAGCCTCGCGGCATTCTCGATCTGTTGAGAGAGGGGTGGGAGGAGCACAAAGGCTCGTCCAAAAATGTAGTGCAGCATGTGCTCCTACTGAGAGATCGCCTAGATTTGGTCGGTCGTTTGGCCCAAGACAATCTCAGATCGGCTCAGCATCGACAACAGCAGCATTACAATCAAAATGCATTAATCCGAACTTTTCGACCTGGAGACAAGGTAATGCTGCTACTTCCCTCAGCGGAATCCAAACTATGTGCTAAATGGCAAGGGCCATATGAGGTGATTCGGGCTATAGGAAAGGTGAATTACGAAATTAGACAGCCCGATCGCCGTAATAAAAAAGAAATTTATCACATAAATTTATTAAAGCCCTGGCAGGCAAGAGAGGTTTTATTCATAGCCCCAGGCAATATAGAGGATGATTTAGGGCCCGAGCCAGAACCCTCTGGCACAAAGAACATTTCGATGGGGGAACAGTTACTTCCTGATCAGCAACGTGAACTACGCAGGTTAATTGAGGAATTTAGCGATGTTTTTTCTAACACGCCCGGTAGAACTAACCTTGCTGAATATGACATTATCTCTCCCCCAGGTGTCACAGTGTGAGAGAGACCTTACCGGATCCCGGAAAGTCGACGGAGTGGCGTTCGCAAAGAGGTATGGGACATGCTCGAACTTGGGGTGATTGAGCCTTCCAGGAGCGAGTGGTGCAGTCCAATTGTGATAGTGGCCAAAAAGGACGGCACCAACCGCTTCTGCGTTGATTTCCGCAAGGTAAACGCTATTGCCAAGTTTGATGCGTATCCCATGCCTCGGGTCGACGAACTCCTAGATAGACTGGGGACGGCGAGGTTTATCTCCACTCTGGATCTGACGAAGGGATATTGGCAGATCCCGTTAACTCGTAGTTCTAGAGAGAAAACCGCATTTTCAACACCAGAGGGGCTGTTTCATTTTACAACCATGCCGTTTGGGTTACATGGTGCGCCCGCCGCCTTCCAGAGACTGATGGACCAGGTTTTACACCCACATCGTGAATATGCGGCAGCGTATATTGATGATGTGGTCATTTACAGCTCCACCTGGCGAGAGCATTTGGCTAGGATCACAGCCGTCCTTCAGTCTCTAAGGGCAGCCCGGCTGACAGCTAACTTGCGAAAATGTGCGTTTGCCAAAAGAGAAACACAATATTTGGGATTTGTAATGGGGAATGGCAGGGTGAAACCCGTTGTCTCCAAGGTCCAGGCCTTGGTAGACGCGGCAATCCCCAAAACCAAGGCTCAAGTGCGGTCGCTACTGGGGTTAGCCGGTTATTACCGCCGCTTTATCCCCGAGTATGCCACAGTGGTTAATCCCTTAGTTGACCTCACCAAAAAGAGCGCACCAAATTTAATTAAATGGTCAGAAGAATGTCAGGGGGCGTTTAATACTGTTAAGCAGAGACTTTGCCAGGCCCCTGCTCTCATCACGCCAGACTTCACTAAGAGATTCATCCTCCACACCGATGCTTCGGATGTCGGGTTGGGTGCAGTCCTGTCTCAAATGGTAGGCGGAGTAGAACATCCTGTTCTATATATAAGTAAAAAAATGCTCCCTCGGGAGCGCAACTACTCCGTCGTCGAAAAAGAGTGTTTGGCCATTAAATGGGCTACTCACTCTTTAAGATACTACCTGCTGGGACACTCATTTGATCTTGTCACTGACCACGCCCCACTCAAGTGGTTAAGCACAATGAAGGACAGCAATGCCCGGATAACTCGGTGGTATCTGGCATTGCAGCCCTTCATGTACCATATGGTACACCGTGCAGGGAAAGACCACCAAAATGCGGATTATTTTTCCCGGGAGGGGGGAGTAATGGGAAAGGTAGGTTTAGCCGAGTGTTCCTTCGGCTCCACTCTGAGCGGTGGGATATGTGACAGAGATCGAATGAGTCTTAGTGTTAGATCTCCCTCTCGACCTGTGAGAGCACGGTATACGAGGAACAGAGTACCCTTAATGAAATGGCACGACAATTTATTCCGTAGGGTAGATGGAAGTCGGTCAGTTCGGAAGGGGGCGGAGCCATGGCACCCGAGCTCAGTGACCCAGATGGTAAGCGGCGTGGCATCCGAGGACTGGAGGAGCGGATGCGCTCGTTAACCTCGGGGTCATGGGCGAGGGTATAAATAGGGGGCATGGCTTGAGTGATCTGTTCCTTTGCAGATGGTTAAACCAAATAACCTAGAAGGAGCCCGTCTTGTTTGTACTAAAAACCGTGAGTGTTTTGCTTGTCTGTGTATTTACACTGTTTGTCTTGTGTGTCGTTTCTCACCAAGAATACTGAGCACGATCCGGAGCTGCAGCCGCAGGCCAGCTAAAAACCCGGACATCACCACTCACCTTTCCACTACAGGAACTGTCTTTTTGCACCACTAGCACTAAAATCACGCACTGTTGGAATTGTGTCTGTGTTTGTGTTTTGTGTGGGGAAAAGAACGGGACTTTGGGTTACGGGTCAAACCCGTGGGATTATAATCAGAAGTGATACACGCCGCTGTGCCACTTCCAACACTATTATTATTTACAGGTTTGCCTTAAGGCTCTGGACATTTATTAAATTAAATAAACACCCTTGCACCTGTACCAACGTTGTCTGTGTGATTATTCTGCCCTGCACTCACCTGCACGTCTTTACCACTTTGCCACAACCCCTTAATAGGAATTATTATCAAATACTAACCCCAGTATCCACTCACACAACACACACCAATAGAAATAAGTAAACAATTTACTCAAATAAATGCGCAATAATAAGGTATTTTCAATAATAACATAAACACACAATAAACAAAGGCTAGGTATTAAAATAAATAACATACAATCAATATTACAAATAATATATTTACTCTTAAATAATATGCGTTGCTATGCAAAATAATTAAACTCTTGCACTACAGTGGGCCCACACACACATGCACACACGTGTACTCACGTGTACTGAACATGTGCACCAATATAAAAGAAATATCACGTTGCAGGCCTGAACCGTCGCTCGGGTACGTAGTGGCAATAATAAAAAAAAAAAAAAAAATGCCCCTTCACTTATTTATGTCAAATAAGCAACAAAATTATACTTTCAAAAAACGTTGTTTTGAATGCAAGCAGTACTCACGACCAGCAACACCGTTCCGTTTCTTGCTTCCAAGGTAGGTTCGTAGAAGGACACAATAAACACAACGACAGCTGAAAAATCTTCTTTTCCAGCGTGGCCAGAGGTACTCGGGGCTTTCTCCTGGTCACCCCGAGTGCTATCTGGGTCTCAGCAACAGTTCCAAACGCCAGCAGAAAAGTAAATTAATAATAAACAAAAAAGACTATACCATAAAATGGTGACTGTCTACAGCAAACGTTTGGTTTACTGAAATATATTAGCCTCTTATACTCTGCTAGTAAAGTACAAAATATATAGTTTAGATGATATTTCTTTTACTATAAACCTTTTCTTTCACTCCCTCACGTTGCGTCTGTCTCTCCTCACACTCTCTCGAACCTTCTTTCTCTCTTTCGCACAAACCCAATCAAAAGGCTAAGTCACACCCCCAAATTCCACTACCTGTTGGCTAATTGGTTCAGAGGGGAAACCTGTCCAATAGAATTGTGTTTAGGTGTAGCAAGCTAGTAAATGTGATTCTGGTTCATTCTAACTATGTTACAAGAAATACAACATTTTTATTTAAAGGAATAGCGCAAATTTGCAGCAGGGCTACATCCTCCCCCTTCTAGAATGTCTGGATGTCAGACTTAACTTTTTACCAGATGGTTGTATTTACAGCTACAATTGTGACAGTTTGCTAATGGATTGCACCATAACGTAGCGCACTGACTCTGACATTGCACTTCAGGATAGCTGCTACTGATTTGAATGACCATTCCCCGATGTATTATGGTCAAAGGCACATCAGAAGGTTTTCCTGGCTCAACATAGGTTAAACAGATGACAGGCTTCACTTCTCTCTTAGCACGACGTTCAATTGTAGGATCCCCACCCTCCGCCAATATAGAGACGTCTCCCTCGTTAGGCTCTGTGTCCACCACAGGGTCTTCAATTGGGTGTTGGGCGTCCTCTTCCTACAAGGCAGTCTCTCCGTCAGAACTTTCAAGCTCTTGGGAAGAGATGGCAATGCTCTCTTCTAAGACAAGCTCTGCTCCATCAGGGTCAGTTCCAAGCTCTGGGTGCATGTCATAACCAGTGGGCTTATTGATGCTCTCATTTAAAGTGGGATGGTCATGGTAGCACACTCCTCCATCATCAGACTCCGATTAAGTGTCTCCCTGTTCTTCATAGCTTTCATCTTCATGTGTTACGTTCTTAGGCACCTCCTTCTTCTGGTACCGTTTGGCCTGTGTTCTGGTGACAGGTCTAGGTGACGGTTTTTTCACTTCTGAATTGACAGGCATCCTCACTAGGTAGCCAATGGGTAACAGGTGATCTCTGTGAACTGTCTTCACAATACCCATTCCTTTCTCAGGCTTGACAGGGTACACAGGTAAGTTAGGCATCTTCTCCACTACTACATGTGGTACCGATTTCCATCTGTCCTCCAACTTATGCTTTCCTTGTATCCCTAGGTTGCGTAGAAGTACACGATCACCTACTTCTAATGGCTGGTTACGCACATGCTGATCGTAACGTCTTTTGTTACTCAAGTGATTTTGGCAGGCAGCATTAGTGGATAACCGATAGGCTTCTTTCAACTCAAATTCAAATCCCGCGGCGTTCTGGGACACGGGGGAGGAGCGGAGCACGCAGCACAAACACAAACAAACAAAAGGCAGGCAGTCTTCCTAGCGACAGCGTGTGGAAGCGACATCGTGGGAGAAGTACAGTCGTGGACAAGTACAGCGCAGTTAGAAGCAGTTTGAAAGCAGGTTGACAGCTGCAGAAGCTACACTAAACAAAAAAATGGTCTTCAAGCCAGTAATCTGTGACAACTGCATGATGTGGGAAATCCGAGAAAACCCAACAGAGCTCAACCAAGTTTGTGTAAAGTGCCGCACGATCCAGGACTTGCTTCAGCGATTAAGCCTGCTAGAAAAGGAGATGGAGGAAATGAGACAGCAACAGGAGCTTGAGGAGCTGACACACCCACAATTCATGGAAGTCTGCACCCCTAGCAGACTGAAAGCCACCACGGAGATGGAAGAGAGTCGAAACAGCTGGGTTCAGATAGGCAGAAGCAGGGAAAAAAAGAAACTTCGTCAAACACAACCACCAGAAATCCAGACATCCAACACATTTGAGCCACTTCAACATTTAGATGACCAAAACCAACATCAACAGAATGAAAGAAACAACACCCAGGACCCTATAAACAGTGCTGACCAGCCAGCAAAAAGAAGGGAGGTCATGATTGTTGGGGACTCCATACTGAGAAACACAGCAAGTTCAGTTCGCAGTTTGGACCCCCTTACTACAACAGTGTGCTGCCTTCCAGGAGCCTCTGTCAAGCACATCACTGAGAACGTGGACAGGCTCCTAGAACGAACTGGAGATGACCCGGTAGTAGTCGTCCACATTGGTACAAACAACATTGGAAGAGACAGGCCAAGATCCCTGCAGAACAAATTCAGAGAGCTAGGAAGGAAATTAAAAGACAAGACCAAAACTGTGGTATTTTCTGGGATACTGCCGGCGCCTTGCAAAGGACCATATGGACAGCTGGAAATACAAAATCAAAATGCATGGCTGAAATCATGGTGCACACAGGAAGGCTTCACCTTTCTTGAACATTGGAGCACTTTCTACAACAAGGACTATCTATACAGGTGGGACGGACTGCACTTAAACAGAAAGGGAACCAATCAACTCGGAGAAAGGATCCTTCAGGCGGTACAGAAGCATTTAAACTAGAAAGGAAGGGGGGAGAAAACAAAAAAACAGAAGGGAGGCTACATCAAAACAAGGGCAACAACTCAGGTAAGACCACTATTAAATGTATTTATCTTAATGCTAGAAGTCTCAGAAACAAAATGTTAGAACTTGAAGCTACTGCACTAACAAGTAACTACGATGTGATAGGTGTTACAGAAACTTGGTTGTCTGAGAGTGATGGAGACGAATATAATATCAGTGGGTACACACTATATAGGAAAGACAGGCAGGACAGAAGAGGCGGAGGGGTAGCGCTATACATAAGAAATAGCCTTGAAGCCCAGGTGTTAAATCAGGACAAAGAAAACAATGCAGAATCAATATGGGTCAGAATAATGGACACAAATTCAAAGGGCATAATAATAGGAGCATGCTATAGACCGCCAAATTCAGACGCTGAGCAAAATAATCTGTTATACAATGACATTCGAAATGCGTGTAGAAAAGGAGAAGCCATACTAATGGGGGATTTCAACTTCCCCCATATAAAATGGGAAAACCCAATGGGGGGCACGACGGACGAAATTGAAATGGTGGAAATGACAAATGACTGCTTCCTAACGCAATTTGTCAAGGCACCGACTAGAGGGGAGGCATGCCTTGATTTAGTCTTTTCAAATAATGAAGACAGAATAACTAAAACAGAGGTCAGAGAGCCATTGGCAAACTCAGACCACAACATGGTGTCATTTGAAATATTTTTTAAAACCCCAAAAGTAATGACTAAAGTTAAGGTTTACAATTTTAGAAAAGCAAACTATGAAGGTATGAAACAGAGACTAACAGAAGTAGATTGGAGTAAAATAGAGAAAACATCCACAGAAAAAGGATGGCTGTTTTTTAAAAATGTAGTACTAGAGGCGCAAAACAATTACATCCCAAAAGTAGACAAATCTAAATCTAAAACAAAATGGCCAAAATGGTTTAATAGATCAATTAAAAAAAATATTCAGCGAAAAAAGGCACTTTACAGAGCGTTTAAAAGGGACCAAAAACAAAGCACACAGAAAGAGTACTTGGAACTGCAAACACAAGTCAAAAAGGAAGTTAGAAAGGCAAAGAGAGAGATAGAAATCAATATTGCTAAGGGGGCTAAAACCAATTCCAAAATGTTTTTCCAATATTATAACAGCAAGAGAACATTCAAAGAGGAGGTTAAATGTCTAAGAGACACAAATGGCAAAATCATAGATGAAGAAAAAAAAATAGCAAATATATTAAATGACTACTTTTCACAGGTTTTTACAAAGGAGGACACGGACAACATGCCCCACATGTCGACCTGTTCCTATCCAGTTTTAAATAACTTTAGCATAACAGAGGCAGAAGTGTTAAAGGGACTAGGAGCTCTTAAAATAAACAAATCCCCTGGGCCGGATGAGATCCTCCCAATAGTACTCAAAGAAATGAAAGAAGTTATTTACAAGCCGCTAACCAAGATCATGCAACAGTCTCTTGACACAGGGGTTGTACCGACAGACTGGAAAATAGCAAACGTAATACCGATCCACAAAAAGGGAGACAAAACTGAACCAGGTAACTACAGACCAATAAGCCTGACTTCTATTATATGTAAACTTATGGAAACTATAATAAGATCCAAAATGGAAAATTACCTATATGGTAACAATATCCTGGGTGACAGCCAGCATGGTTTTAGGAAAGGGAGATCATGTCTAACTAACCTACTTGACTTTTTTGAGGATGCAACATTGAAAATGGACAACTGCAAAGCATACGACATGGTCTATTTAGATTTCCAGAAAGCTTTTGACAAAGTCCCGCATAAAAGATTAATTCTCAAACTGAACGCAGTAGGGATTCAAGGAAATGCATGCACATGGATTAGGGAGTGGTTAACATGTAGAAAACAGAAAGTACTGATTAGAGGAGAAACCTCGAAATGGAGTGAGGTAACCAGTGGTGTACCACAGGGATCAGTATTAGGTCCTCTGCTATTCCTAATCTACATTAATGATTTAGACTCTGATATAGTAAGCAAACTCGTTAAATTTGCAGACGACACAAAAATAGGAGGAGTGGCAGACACTGTTGAAGCAGCAAAGGTCATTCAAAATGATCTAGACCGCATTCAAAATTGGGCAGACACATGGCAAATGAAATTTAATAGAGAAAAGTGTAAAGTATTGCATGCGGGCAATAAAAATGTTCATTATAAATATCATATGGGAGATAGTGAAATTGAAGAAGGGAACTATGAAAAAGACCTAGGAGTTTATGTTGACTCAGAAATGTCTTCATCTAGACAATGTGGGGAAGCTATAAAAAAGGCTAACAAGATGCTTGGATATATTGTGAGAAGTGTTGAATTTAAATCAAGGGAAGTAATGTTAAAACTCTACAATGCATTAGTAAGACCTCACCTAGAATATTGTGTTCAGTTCTGGTCACCTCGTTACAAAAAGGATATTGCTGCTCTAGAAAGAGTGCAAAGAAGAGCAACCAGAATTATCCCGGGTTTAAAAGGCATGTCGTATGCAGACAGGCTAAAAGAATTGAATCTATTCAGTCTTGAACAAAGAAGACTACGCGGCGATCTGATTCAAACATTCAAAATCCTAAAAGGTATAGACAATGTCAACCCGGGGGACTTCTTTGACTTGAAAAAAGAAACAAGGACCAGGGGTCATAAATGGAGATTAGATAAAGGGGCATTCAGAACAGAAAATAGGAGGCACTTTTTTACACAGAGAATTGTGAGGGTCTGGAACCAACTCCCCAGTAATGTTGTTGAAGCTGACACCCTGGGATCCTTCAAGAAGCTGCTTGATGAGATTCTGGGATCAATAAGCTACTAACAACCAAACGAGCAAGATGGGCTGAATGGCCTCCTCTCGTTTGTAAACTTTCTTATGTTCTTATGTTCTTAACTCGGATTTCAGCTTGGCGACGTACTGCTGGTATGTTGTGTACGATTCACAGTCAGGTGACACACCAAAACAGAGGTCCACCGGAAGACGAGCTTCTCTCCCAAACATTAAATAGTATGGGGAGTACCTTGTAGCGTCATTCTTGGTGCAGTTATAGGCGTGCACTAACTGACTGACATGTTGGCTCCATCTCTGCTTCTTGGACGGGTCAAGGGTTCCTAACATGGATAGTAGAGTCCGATGATTAAATCTCTCAGGTTGTGGGTCCCCTTGAGGATGACGCGGAGTAGTTCTGTACTTCCGTATTCCCAGCATACTTAAGAGTTCCTTTATTAACCGACTCTCGAAATCGCAACCCTGGTCGGAATGGATTCGGGCAGGAAATCCATAATGGATAAAATAATTCTCCCACAATACTTTGGCAACTGTGGTGGCCTTCTGATCTCTTGTGGGAAAGGCCTGTGCATACCGAGTAAAATGATCAGTGATGACCAGGATGTTGTTTATCCCCTTCAAGTCAGGTTCTAGGGACAAGAAGTCAATGCATACAAGGTCCAGAGGCCCTTCACTACTGATCTGGTTCAGTTGAGCAGCTCTGTGGGGTAACGTCTTGCGTCTGATACATGTTCCACAGTTCTTAATGTATTGGTCCACTTCTGATGCCATCTTCGGCCAGTAAAACCGATCTTTTATGAGCTGAGTAGTTCTCTCCACTCCCAGGTGACCCAACTCATCATGCATGGCTTGTAAAACCATCATCCGGTATCTGCTAGGCAGTACAAGCTGATGGACTTCCTTTCCATGAGCTCTTTCAGTCACTCGGTACAACAGGTTATTCTGCATCACAAGTTTCTCCCACTCACGCAGTAACAGGGTGATGTCGGGGTGTTTGTGCTTCACTGCCTGTGGCCCTCGACCACTTTTAATAACACATCCAATCTCTCCAATCACTGGGTCCACTTCCTGAGCTTTCTGCAGGTCTTTATTGCTCAGCTGTTCTAGTGGGCTCAATTGCAGAAGGGCTGGAAATGCATAGCAGTCGGGTATAGCTATAGGTGATGCTCCCAATTGATCCACCACACGTGTGTTGAATTCAGGAGACTCAGTTACTTCCACCCAATGGCATACAGCTTTTATACCTGAAGGCAAGATTTCTTTCTTTCCATTCACTGGTCAGATTACTAGAATGCAATCTTCGCGACAGTAAGTCAGCATCGACGTTGTTTCGTCCAGGTCTGTACTGGATATTAAAATCATAGGTGGCAAGAGCTGCAAGCCATCTGTGACCTGTAGCATTCAGCTTTGCAGTTGTCAAATCATAGTGAGAGGATTATTAGCCGTTCTCACTGTGAACTTGGCTCCATAAAGATAATTGTGAAATTTATCCACGACGGCTCATTTAATTGCCAAGAACTCAAGTTGGTGTACTGGGTATCGCTGTTCGGGCATGGATAACTTCTGGCTAGCAAAAGCTACTGGTCTCAATCCTTCGGGGTATTCCTGGATTAATACAGCACCCAACCCATTCATGCTAGCATCTACATGTAAGATGTAGGGCTTAGTACTGTCAGCAAAAGCCAATACCGGTGCATTGGTAAGGCAGCGAATGATCTTCTGGAATGCTTTGGTGCACTGATCATTCCAACGGTCTCCAAAGGGCTCCGACTCTTTAAAGTAGGACTTTTCACTGTCTTTGGAGGTCTTCTTTCCACGCTGTACTGGTGGATAGCCTTTGGTATGTTCTGTCAATGGTCTGACAATGGCTGAGTAGTTTGCCACAAATCTACTGTAATAGCCACAGAATCCCAGAAAGGATCTTAATGACTTCAGGTTCGTAGGTTGCTCCCAATTGACCACGGCTTCAACTTTTGCAGGGTCAGTTGCTACACCGTGTTCAGAGACAGTATGGCCAACATATTTGACCTGAGGCTGACAGAATTGGCACTTGTCTATTGACACTTTCAGGCCGCATTCTTCCAGCCGATCAAGAACTTTCAAAAGTCGCTCTTTGTGTTCTTCCAACGTCTTACCAAATACGATTATGTCATCAAGGTAGACTAACACTTGGAGAAGGTTCATATCCCCCATGGCTTTCTCCATTAGCCGCTGAAAAGTGGCTGGGGCACCCGTGATACCCTGCGGCATACGTTCGAATTGGTAGAAACCAAGAGGACAAATGAATGCTGTCTTCTCCTTGTCTTCCTCTGCCATAGGTATCTGGTAATATCCGCTGCGCAGATCTAGTACTGAAAACCACTTGCTACCAGACAAACAGTCCAACGCGTCATCAATGCGCGGCATGGTGTACTGGTCTGGTATGGTCCTGCTGTTCAAAGTGCAATAGTCTATGCACATTCGTACTGATCCGTTCTTTTTCCTGGCTACAACTATGGTTGAGGCATATGGGCTACGAGACTCCTTAATAATGCCTGCTGCCAACAAGTCTTCGTGACCTCTCCCTGAAAGGTCTTGAGTCACTAAGCCGGATGGGGTGTTCAACTCCTGCAGCCAGTCCCACGTCCCACTCATGAGTTGAGAATACATTGGCTCGTTCAGCCAGTTTTCTGCTCAGTCTCTCCTTCCACGTCTCTGGAATGGAAGATGTCCCAAAATCAAACAGCTGGGGATCAAGGGCAGGTATCTGTTGGTCCTGTCTTTGAGCCTGAGCTACTGTGTCCGTCTTGTATAGGTGGGCCAGCACTGTCCATATAGGCAATGTGGTTTCTTTCATCGATTCATTCCTCAATCTAACAGTAAGCCTGTTGACATCAATGGCCGAGGCTGGTAGGATTCCAGGTTGTACTAACACCCACTTTGGCAGTGCTATGTTAGGCGGTGTCTCAATCATGAAGATGCCCTTTTCCAACAGCAGGGGACTGCGGACTCCACAGATAACATTACACTTGCTTCTGGGCACAATAGTCAGTGGTCCCGAGCCCAACCACTTCACTTGACCGATGCAGTCGTCTTGCAGTTTACTCCTTGGTTCCCACTGTTTTCTGTAAGCTTGAGAACACAAAGGGTGGATATGCAGAGAGGTAACAAAGTCAGGGCCAGCTGTCTCTTCACAGAGTTTGGCTAGACGTTGAAACATACTTGCATTAGTCCCAATTATGACAGGTACCTGCTCAGCGCTACGTGGTTCTGGGCAGATCAAAGCCAAAACAGAGATAGACATGAATTCCTGCAACATCTTTGGGAAATTCTAAATCTAATACTACGTATCCTCTATAGGGATAGCTGGTGTCACTCAGGCCCCAGATGGCCAATCCTTCGACTGGGTGAATGGGCAGGTGTGGTAGAAACCGAGAGTACCACTTATCAAAGATAATGGTCACTTGTGAACCACTATCTAGCAGAGCACGACATGGCCATCCACAAATCTTCACTGTGATCACTGATGATGGTCCAATTAGCCCTTTGGGAAGGTGGCATGTCCTCTTTAAGGCTATTGCATTCTTCCTGACCGAGCAGTTCACCTTAGGAGACTCGGCAGGCTCCTTGCCTAGTCCTCTCTGTTCACGTTTCATCTTACGCAGGGAACGAATGAGCTTTTGAGTCACCCTAGCAAGGTTTTCCGGTGTGCTGCATTTGTTGGCGATATGCCCATCTTCTCCGCAGCGATAGCAGAAGTAATCCCCAGACTCTTTAGCTGCCTGAGGCCTACTGCTGTTGTGGGCACGAGCTGCTCCAGCGGTTCTCAGCATTTGCCCGTCCACAATTGATGGTACTGGTGTCATATTCAATACAGTGACCTTCTTTTGCAAGTCTTGTACCTGACGCTTCAATATCTCACAGTCTTGATCAGGCTGCAATGTAACAGGCTTAACCTTCTTTGCTTGACTTCCAGTAACACTTGATTCCTTTGACTGACTATGCTACATCATCATGGCAACAAAGCCAGTTTGCAACTCTTTAACTTGAGCTTTCAGTTCATGAAACAGACCGTTTCAGGTTCTCGTCATCTCTGACTTGTATCCGCTTTACACTGGTGCTCAGTTTATGACGAGCAGCTTCTTGCTCCTCCTCTTTCATTCAGGAGAGTCAGGAATGCAAGGGGGGTTATCCTTCCTTTCCCTTAATCTCACCAGTATCAGCATCAGCTCAGACTCAGTAGCACCTCGTATAAGCTGTTCAATGCGCACAAGATCAATGCGGCTTGACGCAATGCCTCCTTTCAGCACTACTTTCTTGAAAGACCTCTCTAGCCTCCTCAAAAAATCAGACAGCTTTTCTCCAGGCTGTTGTCTTAATGATCTGAATGCAAAATAAAGATCCTCACCAGACTCGGGGGTTCCAAACGTGCGTTCAAGTGCTTCCAGGTAGTCCATCGGGCTAGCATCAGGGTTGGCGTCCCTCACTGCTTGAATAATCTCCAAAGCAGCTCCTTTCAAGCTCTCCCCGATTCTCTTCCTTTTCTCTCTACTGGAGCAGTAACACTCTTGAACCATGAGACGGGCTTGATCCATCCAACTATCAAAACCCTCCTCTCCCGAGGGAGTAGGAATGCTTCCTGAGAATGTTCGTAACCGCCGATACGCATTAGTCTCGTTGTGTGATTTCGTCGTTTTCTCTAAAACGTCTCCAACTGCACGAATTATGGCTTCAGGGGACGTGGTTTGCAATGCTTCAGCTGGGTATAGAGCCTGGGCCTCACGCAACGTCTTCCCTTCTTCCTGCAGCAGCTTTGTAAGCTTCTCCTGAAAGCTTGAGGTTGGAACACCTTCACCAGGATCAATAGTTGCTCCATTAGCTACCACTAGCGTCCAGGCTGCAAGATCACCAGGTGGCAGTACTTTGTTGGGGACCTGATCTGGGTCCTCTATTCAAGAGCACTCACACAATACCATTAAACTCTTTGTAAGGGCATTAAATGGT
Organism: Acipenser ruthenus; assembly: GCF_902713425.1. Lineage (NCBI taxonomy): Eukaryota > Metazoa > Chordata > Actinopteri > Acipenseriformes > Acipenseridae > Acipenser > Acipenser ruthenus. The sequence goes on along the minus strand of NC_081208.1, from coordinate 12,239,351 downwards.
TTCACTTATACATGTAAACAATTGAAGATTTCAAGTTACTTAATACAATATTAGACATAGTAAATTGAATTAGTTCAACTGAGGGTTCAATGAAGTAATTGAGAGCTCAATCAATTAATATCTGTTGTATGGAAGTGTATTTGAAATGCATTTGGTATTCATCACATATTTGCATTTGTATTTAGTTTGGTAGTAAATGCATCATATTTGCATTGAGCAAATTCAAATTTCCAAATACATGAAGATATTTACACTTGCATTTTCACCCCTTGTCTGGTATACTGGGCCTTTGTCTTGATTAGTATTTCTGGTGTATCACCAGGATAAGAATGGTAGCTGGCACAATATGCAGAGGGCACCAGCAAGACACTAGCTTCATCCTCTCGATGACCTCTTTCCTAAATAAGAGAAGTTTTACTGTTACAGTAAATCACATCTGATGAGCCACGGGACACTTCCTTTAGAGTTATCCTAATGCTTCAGACACTGACAGATCATTTCACCTAACCCAAAACTTGTGATGCACTCTATCACATAACCTACAGGTAGTGGACAAAAAAAAAATGGAAACACCTGGGTAAATGAGGGACACCAAGTATATTGAAAGCAAGGGCTTCCACACAGGTGTGGCTCATGCGTTAAATAAGCAAATAACATCCCAGCATGCTTAGGATCATGTATAAAAATGCTAGACAGGCCTGGTTGCCTGTAATTATGCAAGAGGAGACCACAGTGAGTTTGAAAGAGGGGTGATTGTTGGGGTGTGTTTTTCAGAAGCTTCAGTAACCAAGACAGCTCAACTTGTTGATGTTTCACGAGCAACGGTGTCTAAGGTGATGTCGGCATGGAACTCCGAGGGAAAGACATCATCAGCAAAGGGCAACAGCAGGTGGAAGCGCATAGTCCAGGATCGTAATATCTGTGCATTAATTCGAAGTGCAAGGCAAAACAGGCAAGCAACTGCAGCTCAATTGACTGTAAATTTCAACCTGGGGCGCGAGCAGCCAGTTTCATCAAAAATGGTCCATCGAGAACTCCACAGAGCAGGATACCATAGTGGCCCAACGCCCTATTAAGTGACTTTACATTGGTGTTTCCACTTTTTTGTCCACTACCTGTACATTATGTTTTTTGGACAGGCTACATTAGCCATGAGAAAGAAGCAGAATCTCCTGTGCCCACTTAAAAGACTAGCAATTTCAATGGACTGCTTATATCTGGTCCCGTGCTCTGTTATGTGACCACGCTAAATTTAAAATTACTTAAATGAATAATAATAAAAAAATACATAAGATGTTATGACCCTCATTATAAACAATCAAGGCCACTGAGTGTGCCCATTCAGAGTGTTCACATGGCAGAAAGTGGAGTTCTCTCAGTTACAGATATACAAAGGCAATAAAGAATGATAACGTACATTTATTTAGATTATATGTAGTGGGTGCTACCTGTTAAGTGAGTTTCATCACTGAGAGAATGTGGCAGGTGTAATTGATTAACTGCATTCAATTGGATAAATCGTTTCACCTCATTACCATTTAAAGGGCCGTGTAAACGGAGTCACGGGAGTTGCAAGGCTGCGGGAATGTCGGCTCCACACGTTTCTTTGCGAGTATGCCCTGTGAATGGAGGTAGTATAATCGTTTTGAGCTCACTTTTGGTCTAAACTGTTTCAGTTAAAGCTGTGTATATGGCTGTTAAGCAGTCTGTGGTTGTAATCAACCTGTACCTGCGTTGGGAAAAGTTTGGGCTGATGTAGTATTTGAGAGTCCTTATAGGCGTTAAGCTTATAAACGTTTTGAAATTAGTTGTGTGCGTCTGTATTCCCGGAGCCTTGCACGCTGCCCGTTAGAAGGAAAATGTGTACTTTCTTAGCTTAGGTTATTTAAAGGGGATTGATTGGTGTTCTATTGGGTTAGAGTGAACTCGAGTAATTCAGTGCTTACTATAGTACCCCATGTTAATCTGTATCCTCACTGAATGAGAGTAACACTGGTAGCAATGTTATTGGAGAGTGATTTGCTGTATTGTGGGTTATTTTTGTGTGGTGGAATATTATTATTTTGTGTGATATTCATTTGGTTTGGAGTGCACCAGTTATTTGGTTCTAGTATTATGTTTAACTGTTTAGGGTACTAATTACTTGTTTTACCACAATTGTCCTGATTCTATGAGCTGTCTGTTTAACTGTACAATTATCTGTATGAAATGTAATCTTTAACTACTTCATTGATGGTAATTGTATTTGCACTGAATTCAATTTCTAATTATCCCACTGCTAGTAATTGTAGCCTACCTGTTTTGAAACCTGATTGTGGATTATTTCATTGATGTTAATTGTAATATACTCTTGTTACTTGCCTGCTATTGTGAGTCCTGTATTTTAATCATGCATGTGATCTTTTAACAGAAGCTGTGTTTCATAAATAAAGTGTTATACTTTGATCTCTTGTTTGTCACTCCTTGTCTTTGCCCAGTATAATGTTTTAATGCCCTATATAACGAACCTGTGTATTTTGAGTGATCTGGTAAATTAAAACTAAATTCTGAAGGCGTAATACCTTCAGTGGTGTAGTCTGGCTTTAGGGTTAATTGGTATACATGGTTTCCAATTGTCACTCTCTCTAAAGACCCCCTCACCCCCCACTTGCTACATATATATACAGTATATTCTGTACACTTTTGCATAACAGGATTTAAGAAACAGACATAGCTATATTTGTATTTGTATTTTGTGGCCTTTTTTTAATAAAAAGGTGAACCATGAGTCTATTTGGATCCCCATCCAACTTGATGGAACTTGAGCAATTTTGCAAAGAAGAATGGGCAAAAATTGGAGTGTCCAGATGTGCAAAGCTGGTAGAGATTTATCCAAATAGACATGGCTGTAATTGCTGCCAAAGGTGCCTCTACCAAATATTGACTCAAGGGGGTGAATACTTATGCAATCAATTATTTTCTGTTTTATATTTGTAATTCATTTAGAACAATTTGTAGATTTTATTTTTCACTTTGACATTATCGACTTTTTTTGTGTTGATCAGTGGCAAAAACTCCTAAATAAATCCATTTTGATTCCATGTTGTAACACAATAAAATGTGGAAAAGTCCAAGGAAGGTGAATACTTTTGAGAGCCACTGTGTATATATATATATATATATATATATATATATATATATATATATATATATATATGTATATATATATATATATATATGTATTTTAAATATATATACAGTACTGTGCAAAAGTTTTAGGCAGGTGTGAAAAAATGCTGTAAAGTAAGAATGCTTTCAAAAATAGACATGTTAATAGATTATATTTATCAATTAACTAAATGCAAAGTGAGTGAACAGAAGAAAAATCTAAATCAAATCCATATTTGGTGTGACCACCCTTTGCCTTCAAAACAGCATCAATTCTTCTAGGTACACTTGCACAAAGTCAGGGATTTTGTAGGCATATAGTCAGGTGTATGATTAAACAATTATACCAAACAGGTGCTAATGATCATCAATTCAATATGTAGGTTGAAACACAATCATTAACTGAAACAGAAACAGCTGTGTAGGAGGAATAAAACTGGGTGAGGAACAGCCAAACTCAGCTAACAAGGTGAGGTTGCTGAAGACAGTTTACTGTCAAAAGTCATACACCATGGCAAGACTGAGCACAGTAACAAGACACAAGGTAGTTATACTGCATCAGCAAGGTCTCTCCCAGGCAGAAATTTCAAGGCAGACAGGGGTTTCCAGATGTGCTGTCCAAGCTCTTTTGAAGAAGCACAAAGAAACAGGCAACGTTGAGGACCGTAGACGCAGTGGTCAGCCAAGGAATCTTACTGCAGCAGATGAAAGACACATCATGCTTACTTCCCTTCGCAATCGGAAGATGTCCAGCAGTGCCATCAGCTCAGAATTGGCAGAAAACAGTGGGACCCTGGTACACCCATCTACTGTCCGGCGTGGAAACAAGGCCAAGTGACTCAACTATGCACGAAAACACAGGAACTGGGGTGCAGAAAAATGGCAGCAGGTGCTCTGGACTGATGAGTCAAAATTTGAAATATTTGGCTATAGCAGAAGGCAGTTTGTTCGCGAAGGGCTGGAGAGTGGTACACGAATGAGTGTCTGCAGGCAACAGTGAAGCATGCCGGAGGTTCCTTGCAAGTTTGGGGCTGCATTTCTGCAAATGGAGTTGGGGATTTGGTCAGAATTAATGGTCTCCTCAATGCTGAGAAGTACAGGCAGATACTTATCCATCATGCAATACCATCAGGGATGCATCTGATTGGCCCCAAATTTATTCTGCAGCATGACAACGACCCCAAACATACAGCGAAAGTCATTAAGAACTATCTTCAGCGTAAAGAAGAACAAGGAGTCCTGGAAGTGATGGTATGGCCCCCACAGAGCCCTGATCTCAACATCATCGAGTCTGTCTGGGATTACATGAAGAGAGAGAAGCAACTGAGGCTGCCTAAATCCACAGAAGAACTGTGGTTAGTTCTCCAAGATTTTTGGGCCAACCTTCCTGCCGATTTCCTTCAAAAACTGTGTGCAAGTGTACCTAGAAGAATTGATGCTGTTTTGAAGGCAAAGGGTGGTCACACCAAATATTGATTAGATGTAGATTTTTCTTTTGTTCACTCACTTTGCATTTTGTTAATTGTTAAATATAAACTATTAACATGTCTATTTTTGAAAGCATTCTTACTTTACAGCATTTTGTCACACCTGCCTAAAACTTTTGCACAGTACTGTATATATATGTATTGTAAGTTGCCCTGGATAACAGTCTCTGTTAATAAATCATGTGCCTGGCTGTCAGGATCCATTATAAAAGTGATGAGGAAAAGCAATGCCTTCCATCTTAGCCTTCCTAACACTGCCAAGAGACAAACCTGTGCTGTCTCACCCTGTGCTTTTACCAGAAGAGACACTCGGGGATCCCCAGATTTTAGAAATTCAATGAGGTCTGGGTAAAAGAAGTTTGTGTTTAGCACCAGACGTACCTGTTTTTAATGATGGTGTAGGTGTCCTTTCCCTTGGTGTCTGTGGGTGAGGAGTAGCAGGAATCTGCAGATACCTGGAGGCTTGTATCCTTAGAATCCACAACAAATTCAATGTAGAGCCTCCCACTCAGATCCACTTCATAGGGAAATTCCGTGACTGGATCATTAAAGGCTTTAGTTTTGAATAAGTGTAGAGAGACCTTGTATTTACCCTGATTCAGCCATACCCTCAACCATAGGGTTGAACTGAAAACTGAAGGTCTCATTAGCCGTCATCTCGCATGTTAAAGGGATCTCAAGACGACGTACAGGTATTGGGGTGTCTGTAACAGTGCCATAAACCGTGTTGGAATAAACTATCTTGTTTCCTTCCACCTGAAAAAGCAATGTGATAACGTTAAAAGAAGGGTTTGATGGTGTTCTAGATTCTTTTAGATATGCTGAATGCTATGACACAAATACCCCGTTTACACTAGCACACCCGTACCATGAGGGCTCCACACCTTTTTGGTTTATTTTTTAAATTATAAATATATTTCCGCATACATCCCTGTTTTACACATTTGGCAAAAATATTTACTCGCTAGAAACTGACAAATCAAATGTTTTGCTTATGTGTATGGATTGCATACATATTGCATCATCAACTTGCTACTCAGTACGTTCATTATGTGTACGTCAGTCGCTCGGCTCGCCTTTCTTTAATGTAAATGCGAACCATGCAAGCCAGCTCCAGCTCCAGACCCAGCTCGGCTCGGGTGTGGTAGTGTAAACGGGGTAATAGGCACTGGGTGCTCCATGGGTGCTCCGGGGCTCAAGCACCCACCGAAAACAATTAGCATGTGCTCAGCACCCACTAGCCACGGCCATTTTAGTTTTACAAGATACATTTTATTAATGATATGTTAAAAACATTTACCTGAAACCGAACTTTAACAATGGTACCACTAGGGCAGAAGCACATAACTGACTGCACAGTGTCATACGAGAAGAAGCCTATGCTATGACAGGGATTTTTTTTTTTTTTTTTTAAATCTCTGATGAGAAAATGTGAAACTTCTTACAAATTAAATTGTTACAAACGTCTTACAAATTACAAATGATTTATCCCAATTAAAAGGTTAAGTAACACATTTTGATGCTGGTGCAAAGCACAACACAGTCAATAGTACCATATACAGTACTGCACTCTTCATAATATGCTGCAGATCAAAGGTTTCACAACATTAGAGTACAGTAGTAATTCAAAGGCTTGAGCCCTGGATCTAAGTACAGGTCAGTACAGAGACCATTTTATTGATGCAGATGCTTGTAGAGTCCATCCTGTGTGTTCTGCAGGATACCATTGTGAGTGCAGAATATTACTAATGTCAATTGCATTGCATTTGCATAAAACATTTACCCAACATGAGCTAGGTATTTAAGTATTCTAAGTATTTTAGTAATTATCAGTTTACAATTGTACAAATTGCTAAATTTGTAATGACCAAAACCTTACTGCAATGCAAATTCATTATACAACTAACCAGTATTTGGTGTCACTTGAAAGCAAACCTGTTTTCTATTGACATACATATAACCTATGGTACTGTACAAGTGAAATACATACTAAAACTATTTATTTAATTTCCCATTATAATATGAAGGAACAGCCTTACCCGAGACGCAGTTCCACACGCGCTGAATAGTACCCTCACCACCACCCAGTTTCCTGCATCTTGTGCTTTGCATTGTTGGTCATTATTCTGCAGATGGATGTTATCAATGGTGATCTTGGCATCGGTTAGCAGAGCCTTTGGAAACCGGTATTCAGCTGCATCAGAAGCACAGTTCAAAGATCCCTCTTTTCATTTCATAAAAGAAGATTGACACACTCAAAAATTCAGTCAGTTAGTAAGAATCCTTTTTTTCAGTGACAAATTATTTTACCCCATTTCTTCTCAATTAAGAATGGCCAATTATATCGAGTTCCATGATGCACGACGTCCCAAACATTAGTAAAGTTTCTCATTAATTACCATAATCATGTTATAAACAATGACACGGATTGTGAAAAGTTTCCTTCTTCCAGGAGTGTTTGTCTTGTCCTGGGAAAGCAGAGGGTTCCTGTACTTTCCCATTCCCTGGATCACTTGTACTTCACTCATCTGGGTTAACCCACAATTCTCCCCACCTTATAAATATAGCCATGCAGCTCTCGTCATGCAGCTCCAGCCATGTAATGCGTGCGCAGGTTGTAATAGACGTCATTATTCATCTGGTAAATGTCTGTTATAATGTTTTTAAACAATCTATTAAATAATGATGGTTTAATCAAATCAAGGCATAATTAGTGTTTTTTTCAAATAAATACATTTCAAGATCTGCTCCTGGGGAGCTCCCACACATTGATTTAAATAATCTTCATCATTATTTTCTGAACCCAGTTACATAGAAATATTCCTCATATGCTTCTTTTATCAGCTACTGAGATGCATTATTATTGGGGAAATGTCATACAGTGTGATATGGATAACTATAATAATATGTAATAATGCACACAGTGATATGCATATTACCATATCATCTGACATTCCTATTGCAATCGCGTACTACAGTCATCTGTATTTAAATAATAAATCTTCATCAACACTCTTTCAAAATGTCCAGCATACAAAGAGTGTGTTGGTATTAGGGAGATTACTGTTTTGCTTTTCTTTCAAATTTGAATTTATAAAACAAAAATACATAGGTTATGTCAAATTGACATTTTTGCTTTGTTACGTTTATTGTTATTGTTAATAGTAATTGTTTGATGGGGGTCTTATGAAGTTTCCATCGGCTGTATTCCGATAAGGTACGCTGTGATCATGTGATTGGGGTGTTCAGATGAATGAGCTTGCCTTCGGCAGTATAATGATGACGTCAATTAAAAGCTGCGCACGCATGACTTCATGGCTGGAGGATCCAGGCTGTTCGTTTATGCTGCATCTCATATGTATTGTCGATACAGCCAAAAGAGATTCTCTACATTATGAAGTATGGAGGCTGTTTACTTTGCTGTTTGAGGGAAGTTTATCCAAACATAGTATTATCAGTTTTAAAGCCTAAATTTTATTGTGCCGGAGCACTTCGAAATGTGTCACTTGTGCCGTCACCATCAGAGTAATGACATGTAATTCAAAAACGAATTTCCATTTCTGCGAGTCCATTTTAAATAAATAAAATGCAGGCACTACAAATTATTTGAGACTACTTACATCAGTAATAAATTGACCATGCATGATTTACTGAGAAAACGCCCAACAAAACTTCCTTAAATTAAGGAGCAGTGAAAATCCAAAAAACAAAAAAAATCCCACCTTGGTACCATATATGCAATACTTTTTTCACTATTCAAATGTTGCAGTAACAAAACCTAATGACACGAACTGAAGGGGAATGCATGCGATCAGTTCACATGTGATGTAGGCTACCTACGCTTTCTTTCCAACTATAGTAGGCTATAGTTTTTAGGGTGCGTTCAAAAGTGAAATTTCTGATACATTTTTTTTGTGTGTTCTGACACATGCTTTAGTTGCAAGAGCTTAACTGTTGAGTCGGGTCGAGTCCAAAAAAAGGTGTGCTTGCTCAGGATCGGGTCGGTTTTGAGTCTGGCTTAAAATTCAGGACCGAGCAGACCTCCAAATTGCAGCCATTTTGGTGCTGCTTTTCTCTTTCCAGAATACAGTAAACACCAGCAAGTGGAGATGAGTTTCTCATTTTACAACTAATTTCTTTAAGAGAAGCCTTTGCTAAATTATCACTACCTAATACAATTTCACATTTCTTGTGAGATTACATCATTGTGGAAAAAAAATGGTACTTACTTTGAACTCCTATGACAGAATTTGCACAGAGAAAACTGAAGGTTAGGAAGATGAGCATCCTGTAAAAAAAATAAATAAAAAAGGTTTTGTTTAAACTTGCTCTTAAGATACTGCGACTTTAGCGGCTGCTAAAACATGTCCCTGCATTAAAACATAATAACATTAGAAATATGAGAACAAGGAAAGGCCAGCTTACATTCTGCAGGTTGAGTCCTCTTTCAGGTCAGGATGGAATATCTTCTACCAGGCTTTTCTGGACTGCAGCAGATTCAGGTCCTGATGTCTTGCTGAACTTCAAGTGTTACTTTCTTATATCTTAACTTAGTTCCCTAAGATGGAAAGGTTTAGATTGTCATCCCTTTATGATTGGTTACTTTAACATGGCCATTCCACTCTTTCTATGCTAGAATTGATTATGTTGTACATTGTGTTGGTATATTATTTAGTTATAATTCAGTCTGCTCATGCAATAATTCATGTGATCCTTCTTTTTCAAACCTCTTCTTTTGAACCTTTCTTCTGTCACATAAAAGCATTTACTCTGCATACCATTTCTCTCTGACTGTCATCCATCAAAATAGCCTCTGTGGTTTCTCAATTACATCTTAACATTACATTCTGAGATCACCACCTCAGCACACTTCCTTTTAATAACATCTGTGGTTTGCAGAACTTCATTTTATACTTTTTTTTAACAAATAAATACTAACTAAAAAAAATCTAGAATATACAGTATGATTATAAGTTTAAATATTAGTCTTAACCCTACAAACCACACTTTCTCCACAAACTACAGACCAAGTGCATCCAACACCCAGGAAGTGATGTTATCCCAACACGACGCTCAACTTGAAGTGCATTATTCCTATTATACAATGGCTCAAGCTATAAAAACTTACACAAATTCAGAGTAGATATCCATCGTTACAATTTATAGTCTTCATTTAAATAAGAAAAAGAGTTCACCAAAACTTAACAACATTAATTAAAAACAAACGTATGGTACTAATAATAAATGATGAGGTTTCAATGTTCTCTTTCAACCGGGACGGCATCTTTTTGCGTTTTTGTTATAATATTATTATTTCTTATGTATGGCTTATACTGGGAAGCAGCATGAAGTTATGACAGGTAAACAGGATCTTGAATGCTGGAATCTAAAGCATGACTTCTGTTTACATGGTATTTTTTTTTATAAATAATTTAGTCGTTGCTAATTATTTTTTTATTATTTTCTCCCCAATTTAGAATGGCCAGTTATTTTTAGGCTCAGCTCACCACGACCACCCCTGCGCTGACTCGGGAGGGCGAAGACGAACACACGCTGTCCTCCGAAGCGTGTGCCGTCAGCCAACCGCATTTTTTCACACTGCGGACTCACCATGCAGCCACCCAAGAAGCTCCAATCCTCGGTCGGCAAAGGAATAGCCTGGACTCGAACTCGCGATGTCCAGATAGGGCACATCCTGCACTCCACACGGAGCGCCTTTACTGGATGCGCCATTCGGGAGCCCTTACATGGTTGTGGCGGAGTGTCCCGCCCCTATATATTTATTTATTATTATTTGTATTTTCCCCGTGAGGATACGTGGCTGATCAGCTACTGATTATTTAACTAGCTGACAGTCACGCATCCTTACTAAACTCGTGCAGACTGTGGCCGAGGGGTAATAAGATAATGAACAGCTAGTTAACCCCTCGGTCAGAGTATAAGAACCTGCAGCTGTCCGTGCTGCGGGGTGGAGTGTACAGAGGAGAGTATGGGGAGCGGAGAGAGCGAGGAGAAAATAAAACAACTGCTACGTATCGTGCTGGGTTAAAACCAGCACGCTTATTTGTTTCTATTTGTTTGGCCAACGTGCCTTTTTGTTTTGTGTTTTGTTATTTGTTTAAATCCTTTTTGTATTATGATTTAATAAAAGCAGCTGAACGTCGTAGCGTTTCAGCTTTCACCCGCCCATCCACTGTTTTGGTTCTGTTACTTCCTGGTCCGTGACGTCACCACACCTCACCACTGCAAGCCATCCTGCCACATAGGTATTTTTAAGCTATTTTAAGCATGTGAATTTAAATCACACTATCTAAACACCATGCTTCTACTTTAGCAAGAGGAATGCAAGTGATATGCATGTGCTAAATCCTTAATGTGGAGGCAATTTTCGAATGCATGTACACCCCATCATTCAGTGTTTTTATATATAATTTTTGAAATGTTTGAGGTGCCGCACACAGTGCCATCACTTTAGGAACCTGACATGGGTTTAGACCACTGCTCTTTAAGAACATATAATAATCTGCAGCTACAGATCAAATTGTTAAATACATTGTAAATTAATAATGATTACATTTAGGAAGAAATCACAGACATTAGAAAAATACAATAAAAGTAAAAATGTTCCATAACCATTTATAGTCCTTCGTACTGTAGCGCCCTCTCTACAGGGCTATTGACTTGACTACGCCACCCCTTAATTATTCCAGGAGTAAGGGGAGCTATGAATTACAAGGTCTCTCTTATATTGTGATCCCCACTTGAGTTCCTTCCAATTAAATGAAAGAATAATAATACAATTAAACATGCATATCTTAAAAACCTTACCCAAAATAGGCAGGGCAATATTTATGGGCAGTATGATCTGGGGGAGGCTGAAGACAGACTCCCAACGCTTTTGCTCAGATTTTCTTTAGAAACACAATTCTTTAAGTAGTTAAAGTTCTTGTTTCTACCCCAAAGGGTTACACTCAGGTTTGTTGGCTTGCAATATATTGAACCTATGCACTGTAGTGTTTATTTGAGTCTTCAGTTTTAATGCCAACATGCAAGGTAAGTGCATGTATCAAAGCAAACCAAACAAATAAATAACAAAGCACAGGAGCGATAATGAAAACAGAATAACAAAACTCAACGAAAGCAAAATCAAATTGAAACAATTCAACAGAAACAAAACAGTGGCCAACACGTCTCCTATAAAAAGAGAAACAAACATACGCATGATCTCAAACCGGACAAAATTCTGATAGGTTGCTAATAAAGCAATGCACTAACTATTGTACACTCGTTTATTTATTAAAACCAAGTAAACTGTTTAAATAATTTAACAACAAAAGAAAACAAACCATACACTACCTTGGGTGAACCAGACTACCGACTTTCTCTCCTTACTGTTCACCCTACTAAATACCAATAAAAAATTGAAAGTATTTAGAGGCAAGGGAGATCAGCACAAAAACAAAGCTGGGGAGTGAAATCTTTATTTCTTAATCTTACCGACAATAACAGCACTGCGATCCAAAGAAAATGAAAACCACGGTAGTCTTGATTCACAGAACTCTGTCTTTTCAGATGGACTTGTAATCCTGTCTTGTATGCTGTGCTCTTCTGCCCTATTGTCATTGAAAATGCACTATTCAGCCCTCAACCTCAGGGATTTAAAATCAAGGGGTATCATACAGTGCGTTTACATGAGCATAAGAATTCCGATATTTTTCGGAAAACTAATTCTGATATCAAGCCATGTATATTCCTTAGATCAGTTTTCGGAAAACAGCACCTAGAAATTTCCGATTCAATTCCGAAAACGAACCAAATGTATATCATGTAAACGCACTTTTCTGAAAACTTATTCTGATAGCGTACTGCACATGTGCAAACTTTGACCTTCATTCCTGCACGTGGTTTTAGAAAATAGAGAAAATAATAATAATATGTAGTCAGTCTGCATGGATCCATTTGCTCCGTTATTGAATCGTATTTTGTCATATACTTGTACTTGCTAGAACAGAAGTCATTGTATTTTATCTTGCTCTTAATTGTATTAATACTTGTACTGTGATTCTTGAAATGTATTTTTGTTTATGATTATAAGTCGCCCTAGATAAGTGCGTCTGCTAAGAAATAAATAATAATAATATTATTACATACAATTACCCATTTGTACAGTTGGGTTTTTACTGGAGCAATCTAGGTAAAGTAGCAGTGTCCCCCACCTGGGATTGAACCCACAACCCTCTGGTCAAGAGTCCAGAGCCCTAACCACTACTCCACACTGCTGCCCTACTTAAAAACATTTACACTGGCTATAGGGTTAACTGCAAGTGGGATGGATAGAATGAAACTAATTTTACCAACCTGTGTGACTTCCTTAATGCCTAGATTGATAGTTTGGTACAGTTGATAATTCAGTCATATGCAGTCTTGGTATTGATAGAATGCTACAGTGTTTCAACCTGCCATTTAATAACTGCCTAGGCTGTTACTTTATTGCAGTACACACTTGTATTAGTCCATAGGTGGGAGGTCTGACATTACAAACATACTGTCTTGCTTTTTGTGTTCACCCACAGCTGAGTTGGAGAAAAACATGCTATTTAGCTCTGCGCATGCTGTCGTATAGAATTTGAAGAGCCTGGGCGGAATCCCTTCTACCAGACCAGACAGGGTAACATTTCTCACCCTTTTGAGGGTGACTGACCCGGGTCCCTACACTTTGAACTCACAATTGCCAGATGTATATAGTTTCTTTCATGCCATCGGACCCCAAATCTCTTTACAGGAAGAAAGGGACTCCCTTCATCCACACTGCAGCTATTATGCCCAGCACACTGACACAGCAGTTCAGATGAGAAGTGAAGACTCGCTTAGCCAATTCAACTCTGTGGGTCATTTAAAAAGGCCAAAGTGGCTAAATTTGAATTTAGTCAGGATACCAGGGTTAGCATTCCTACTGCCTAATCATTTAATTAGCACCAAGAAATCTTTAATGATGTTCGTGTGAGTATTTGTCAGGTACTCTGGTTTCCTCCCACAATCCAAAGACATGCTGGCTAAGTGGATTGGCCTTTTTATATTGCCCCTTAGTTGCCCTGCGATGGACTGGCATCCCGTCCAGGGTGTAGTCCTTATCTTGCGCCCTATGTCTACAGGGTAAGGCTCCGGCTCACCTCAACACTCTATGGGATTAAGTGGTTACAGATAATGAATGGATCTTTAATGAGCAGTTATCAGTATCCCAGTATCCATTTTAACGTCTCATACAAAAGGAAATGTTTCCAGCAGCACAGTATCCCGAGTACCATTCTGGAATATTGGTGTTTTACACCAGCTGGGAGTGAAGAGAGTCCCGCCACCACCTGCTGTATACCCTTCAAACCCTATTAGAAATTCTTTGTGCTACATTTTCAACACTTTTTACTGGCCCCTCACAAACTACACTTGCTCAGCACACCATTTCCCTTGGACTTTGCCATACATCAAAATAGACTTGGTGGTTTCTCAATTACAATACATCTTTGTGAAGTCACCACATCCAGCACACTTCCTTTTAATAACATATGTGTTTTGCAGAACTTAATTTCTCATAGCAAATAATACCAAGTAAATATAGCTTATAAGAAAATGCCCTATTTATTTGCATTAAGGTTTTTTTTTATAATTGTGTTTATTATTATGTGCATGATGTAAAGCCTTTTTTTATTTATTCACCTTCTACTTTATTAGATTTTTTGTGTGATAACATTTTGATAGTTTGGATTTTTGTTTTTTAATGCCCTGCAACTGATTATCCCCCACTTGAAACTAATACAAATTGGCCACACTGGCACAGCTTAAAAAGCCTGCAACAAAGGAACATGCTGAGGAGCAAAAAGAAACACATAGAGGAACCTAGAAAGTATCTGTCTGCTTCCCCATGTTGGCACAGCCGTAATTTCTCACATCCGGAGGCATGTTAGGTGTAGCCCTTGTAGCGGGGTGGTGGTGCTTCTGGGCAGGCTGCTGGTCTGACATGATTCTTTTTGCCTTTACCAGCACTTGTCAGAGAGGCAGCAACAAAAGCCGGAAACCTTCACAGGGCCATGGGTTTCTTCTGGGGCACTAATTTCTTCTGCTGTCTCCTATAGAGGTTCCATGCATCGATGAGTGCCACTGTGACAGTTTGCCACCAAATATACCTCTGTAAGGAAATTTGATAGTCCATATTAATATTTGGGATGTATGGTACATTCAATGGAGAGATATTGAGCACAGAGTTTAGGTGGGGTATTTTGGAATGCAGGTTCAGCAAATATGACCATTTATGGGCATTTGTGGAAAGGGTCTCTGTTCTGCTCTGTTTTGGTTGCATAGGGTGATGGGAGAATCTCAGAGATAACAGAGACAGAGGAATGTTTGTGAGGCTTGGGGACTGGCCACGTACACAGGTTTAGGTGGGGAGGGTCTCAAATGATGCCATTATAGGGGAGTGTTATTAAAAAGTGATTGCAGCCATTGACTGTGGCACAGATTCCATCCGTTGTGACGCAGAGCATTACACCAATAAATATATTTTTGGCTGCACTGATATTATTTTTCAGGTTTCATCAATTTTTCCTTACAATTGGGGGCTCGTCCGGGATATCGAGAACGAAACAGAAATCTGCTTGCAGACTCGAGATTCCTTATCTGATGAGAGAGGGGGTGTTGTGGAGTGTCACATGGTCGGGAGAGATTCTATCAGGTCCAATTGTTTTCTACTTGTGAAAAATACTATTAATGGTGAGTGTTTAAGAGTGTTTTTCTGATTTCCATTACACGAGAGTAGATGTTAAAACTTCATGCTGATTTGAACTCGGCTCTCGCCAAGATAAGCACCAACTAAGACGTAGCTTTACAGTAAACTAATGTGATCCATATGCGTCTCCATCCATTTACGTTTCCTTCCATATGATGATGTAGATATCCTTCTGTCTAGTGTTAATGGCTGAAGTGTAATGCTGGCTCCAGGGATCAGCTTATTTTGCCTCCCTGGCGCATCAGCACACACAACGGCTGCGATGCTGGCTCCGGGGATCAACCAAAGTGCGGCCTCCCCAGCGCATCAGCATGACAACCGTCTGGACTGAGCTAAGTAGGGTACATCTCTGGGGTTTTCAAGTGGGCACCTTCCATCCTCAGTGTTTCGTCGACTAGCCCACGACACCTCAAGAGGGCTCGACGGTGATTCTGGCGTCCCAGCATCACCCCCCTCCGTCCCCCACTCAACTCAGCCCAGCTTACTTACCTGTCCCCAGCCAGAATCTTTCCGTCTCAACCACAGCCAGTTGCTTCTCCTCTCTGCTGCTTCAGATAAGTTCTTCACTGTGCGACGCAACTCTTGGCCACTGAATCCGACGTCTCTGAGAAACC
Source organism: Acipenser ruthenus (assembly GCF_902713425.1). Classification (NCBI taxonomy): domain Eukaryota; kingdom Metazoa; phylum Chordata; class Actinopteri; order Acipenseriformes; family Acipenseridae; genus Acipenser; species Acipenser ruthenus. The sequence goes on along the minus strand of NC_081208.1, from coordinate 12,223,326 downwards.
GGGTTGTAGAGTGTGCCACAAATCCTCGACAACCCACTTCCACTGGGTAAACCCGAACTCTCCATCCTCGCTGTTCCGCTTCAGTGGCTAGTTGAGCATACCGCAGTTTCTTCCTCTCATACGCCTCATCTACAGCATCCTCCCATGGCACTGTTAACTCTACCAGGTGAACAAGGCGTGCTGATCCAGACCAAAAGACAATATCTGGTCGAAGGTTAGTGGTGGCAATCTCAGGTGGAAAAATAGGCCGTTGACCAACATCTGCCAGCATATTCCAGTCTCTAGCAGCTTCCAGTTGTCCTGGGCGAGGATTGGTTTTAACACCTTTTCTTGGTGGTTGCTCTCCTGGGCGGAGGAATGTTGTCTTTTGTGTGTAATGTTTTGATGGAACTGGCTTACAAAGGGAGAGAAATCGGGATGGTCCCGTATTAAGCAAACAAGTGCACATGTTTACGTCGATCGTAAGACGTAATACAAGGGAAAGTTAGACAGATTCTTCTCGTCTAAAAGAACATAAACAAAAATAGGTAAAAATTGATAAAAACTGACCAGGATATTTTGAAAGTGATCACTTCATTTATGCCTAATTGAGTAGATTATTGGAAATTGATAATACTCTTGACTTGCAGTATACATTGAGTGGGATGGATTGTAGTTATCTGTTACGGATCTCGCATTTTATTTTATTTTCCTCTTATTTTTTAATCGAGAAGTACCGTCTGGAAACATGATTTTTAATTTGCTGTAACCTCAAGACGTATGTTGAGTATTCTGGCGGTATGTTTTTCTTTTTGATGTAACTAGACTATGTAAATGCTGTTGGTTTAATTTACAGTTCTGGTCACCTTGTTACAAAAAGGATATTGCTGCTCTAGAAAGAGTGCAAAGAAGAGCAACCAGAATTATCCCAGGTTTAAAAGGCATGTTGTATGCAGACAGGCTAAAAGAATGGAATCTATTCAGTCTTGAACAAAGAAGACTATGCGGCAATCTGATTCAAACATTCAAAATCCTAAAAGGTATAGACAATGTCGACCCAGGGGACTTTTTGACGTGAAAAAAGAAACAAGGACCAGGGGTCACAAATGGAGATTAGATAAAGGGGCATTCAGAACAGAAAATAGGAGGCACTTTTTTACACAGAGAATTGTGAGGGTCTGGAACCAACTCCCCAGTAATGTTGCTGAAGCTGACACCCTGGGATCCTTCAAGAAACTGCTTGATGAGATTCTTGGATCAATAAGCTACTAACAACCAAACGAGCAAGATGGGCTGAATGGCCTCCTCTCGTTTGTAAACTCTTATGTTCTTCTTATGTACTGTAACCCCAGACGAAGTTGGGTATTCTGGCAGTATTGTTTTTCTTTTAGAACTTGTTTATTTCCTGTAAATCCCTAACATAATTGGGTAAGGTAGGTGTGGCAGTCTGGCTCGCAGTGGTGATGTGGATGACGTCACGGACCAGGAAGTAACTCAAACCAAAACAGTGGATGGGCGGTTGAAGCTGAGTGCTGGTGCACTCAGCGTATTTAATAAACAAAACAAAAACAAAAAGATTTAACAAAACACCAAACCAAAGGGCACGAGGGCCGAACGAATAAACAAACAAGTAAGTTTCGTGCTGGATACTCCAGCACGTTTTAGCAATTGTTTTCTTCCTCTCTCTCTCCCGTTCTCCACTCTCGAACACTCCACACCCCGAGTGCAGAGTGCTGCTGGTTTATATACTCTGGCCGAGGGATTTAACTAGTTGGTAATTATCTTATTATCCCCCGGCCAGAGTCTGCACGTGTTTGGTAAGGATGCATGACTGTCAGCTAGTTAAATAATCAGTAGCTGATCAGCCATGCATCCTCACGAGGTTTTTAAATATAACAATAAAAGACGCGGCGCTTTTACCCGCGCCGCAAACAAAAATACAAATAATAATAAATAGGGGCGGGACACTCCGCCACACATGCCCCCCCTTGTGCGCAGCACACATGGCCTTTTCGGCCACCTCCCCCCTTAGTCCCCAAAGTCCCGGTTAGCAGTCCCGGCGCAGGAACAGGGGCAGCAGCGGACCAAAGGTGGCGGCCACGGTGGGATGTCCTCCTCCCACCCAAACAGCCGTAGCGTTCCAATGGCCCGCGCACCGGCCGGCTCCTCTGGCCAAAAAAATTTTGGGGGTGGTCTCCAGACCTGCCCCCCCTTCTTCATGGCCGGCCACCCTTTCTCCTGCAGCGAAATTGCTGCGGGGGAAGCTGGTCTCCTGACCTCCCCCCCCTTCTTCATGGCTGGCAGCTGCCCTTCATGGGGCTCCAGCCACAGTATTTCCTGCCGCGAAAGTGCGGCTGGGGGAGCTGGTCTCCTGACCTCCCCCCTCCTCTTCACGGCCAGCAGTTCCCCTCCGTGGGGCTCTGACCACATGATCTCCGGCCGCGAAAGTGCGGCTGGGGGAGCTGGTCTCCTGACCTTCCCCTTCCTCTTCATGGCCAGCAGTTCCCCTCCGTGGGGCTCTGACCACCCAAACTCCTGCCGCGAAAGTGCGGCTGGGGGAGCTGGTCTCCTGACCTCCCCCCTCCTCTTCACGGCCAGCAGTTCCCCTCCGTGGGGCTCTGACCACATGATCTCCAGCCGCGAAAGTGCGGCTGGGGGAGCTGGTCTCCTGACCTCCCCCCCTTTCTTCATTTCTGGCAGCTCCCTTTCATGGAGCTCCGGCCATCGTGTAGCGACCCCAGGCGAAGCAGGATCCCTGGCGACCCCAGGTGACGGCAGCAGCAGCGGACCCTCGGAAGGCGACGGCAGCAGCAGCGGACCCTCGGAAGGCGACGGCAGCAGCAGCGGACCCTCGGAAGGCGACGGCAACAGCAGCGGACCCTCGGAAGGCGACGGCAGCCGCAGCGGACCCTCGGAAGGCGAACTCGGGAGGGGAGCCCCTGGCCATGGAGGCGGCAGCGGGAGCTCCACTTCTCCCTCGTACCCTGTGTCCTGTGGAGAACAAAAGGCAGCCCCAGGCGATGCAGAACAGCCATCCCCAGGCAATGGCAATGGTGGGAGGGGAAAGCAGTCCTCCCACAGCGGCTGAGACGGAACCAGCAGGTATTCACCCTCTGCTGGTGGAGCTGGGAGTGGCAAGCAGTCCTCCCACGGCGGCTGAGGCGGAACCAGCAGGTATTCACCCTCTGCTGGTGGAGGTGGGAGGGGCAAGCAGTCCTCCCACGACGGTTGAGGCAGAACCAGCAGGCATTCACCCTCTGCTGGTGGAGGTGGGAGGGGCAAGCAGTCCTCCCACGACGGTGGAGGCGGAACCAGCAGGCATTCACCCTCTGCTGGTGGAGGTGGGAGGGGCAAGCAGTCCTCCCACGGCGGTTGAGGCAGAACCAGCAGGCATTCACCCTCTGCTGGTGGAGGTGGGAGGGGCAAGCAGTCCTCCCACGACGGTGGAGGCGGAACCAGCAGGCATTCACCCTCTGCTGGTGGAGGTGGCGGAGGCAGAGGCAGCTCTTGCTGCTCTGCTCCTGGTGATGGTGGAGACAGAAGCAGCTCCTGCTGCTCTGCTCCTGGTGGTGGTGGAGACAGAGGCAGCTCCTGCTGCTCTGCTCCTGGTGGTGGTGGAGGCAGAGGCGATGGGGCGGATGCTGGCCACTCAGAGGGAGGCTGTGGCGGTGCTGGCTCCCTCTGCTGTGGCGGCTGGGCTGGTGTGTGCCGTGCTCCCTTCAGCAGCATAAATAGAGGCTGCTGGGGAACACCAGCATCCTGCCCTTCTCCCCCCCAGAAAAATTCAGGGGGTTGAGCCTGTAACTCCTCCCCTTCTGGCTCTTGGGACTGCAGCTTGGGTCCTAGGGCTGTGGAAGCCCCGACTTCCCTCTCTTCGGGCCGTGGACACACCGACTCCTCCCTTTTGGGCTGTGGACGCACCGACTCCTCCCTTTTGGGCTGTGGATGCACCGACTCCCCCCTCTTGGGCTTAGGACGTTCGGGCTCCTCCCACTCAGGCGCAGGACGTTCGGGCTCCTCCCACTCAGGCGCAGGACGTTCGGGCTCCTCCCGCTCAGGCGCAGGACGTGCGGGCTTCTTTGCCTTCTTAGCACCGCCCCTCCTTCCCTTCTTCGGGACCAGCAGTTCCACCTCCTGCCATGGAGGGGGTTGGTCGGGTGCTTTGTGCCCGACCTTGCCGACGGCAAAGCACCACTCCTCCCCTTTGAGGCAGGTGAGGCAGGTTTCCTGATCCACCTGCGGCGATGGTATGGCCTTCAGGTGGATCCACTCCTCCGCAGTCTCCACCTCACCTCGATCAAAGGCCTGCACAAAGAGGGGGTCTTCATATGGGCACACCTCAGGGAGGTGCCCATACTCCAGGCAGGCGAGGCACCATGTAGCCCCTCCTTCCTTCAACTCCCTCTGATGCGCATGCCACCTCTCCATATAGGCGTCCACTTCATCCATTTTTTTTTTTTTTTTTTCAAACACAAAAAACACTATTTGAAAAAACGAACACGAAAAAAACTTCCTTTGCTGTTCCTGGTCCGGCTGTTGGAGGCGTTGTTTGTCCCACGCAGGACACCATATGTGGCAGTCTGGCTCGCAGTGGTGATGTGGATGACGTCACGGACCAGGAAGTAACTCAAACCAAAACAGTGGATGGGCGGTTGAAGCTGAGTGCTGGTGCACTCAGCGTATTTAATAAACAAAACAAAAACAAAAAGATTTAACAAAACACCAAACCAAAGGGCACGAGGGCCGAACGAATAAACAAACAAGTAAGTTTCGTGCTGGATACTCCAGCACGTTTTAGCAATTGTTTTCTTCCTCTCTCTCTCCCGTTCTCCACTCTCGAACACTCCACACCCCGAGTGCAGAGTGCTGCTGGTTTATATACTCTGGCCGAGGGATTTAACTAGTTGGTAATTATCTTATTATCCCCCGGCCAGAGTCTGCACGTGTTTGGTAAGGATGCATGACTGTCAGCTAGTTAAATAATCAGTAGCTGATCAGCCATGCATCCTCACGAGGTTTTTAAATATAACAATAAAAGACGCGGCGCTTTTACCCGCGCCGCAAACAAAAATACAAATAATAATAAATAGGGGCGGGACACTCCGCCACAGTAGGGCTCTTGTTTCTCTATTTTTTTAAGCAGCTATTAGTCTAGGGAATCGCAGTAACACAAGCACTACTGTGAACTACTGGGTGAATGCTGTAGTAAGAGTGTGTAAAATGGATGAACTTGTGGAGCAGTCCATTGCAAAGCATGGGCTGAGAGAAGACCCGTTTGAAGGTATAGAAAAGCAGGAAGACCCTATTACATAGGGCAAAGAACAGTTTGAAACTAGTGAAAAGGCAGATTGGCTACTGTTTTATCAGGACAACGAGGTATGGTGAAAGTACTACAGAAAAAATGACTATGTCAGGACAATGCACGTAGGTTAAAAAATTGAAATGAGTTTGAGAAAGAGCAAATGAAAAGTATGGCGAGTAGTGTTGCGCGTCTGGAGTCGCAAGGGGCGCTGGCCGCTGACTTTCAGCTTCAAATGCGTAAGGAGAAAGGAGTTATTGGAGAGCAATTGCAAGTGATTAAGATGGAAAATAGGGATTTGAAAGAGCAGTTGCAGAAAGTGCTTATGATTGTTTAGTGAGAAAGTGTGTTAATACACCTTCTTCTCAGAGCAGATCGAATAGTACCGTGATTGATAAACTTAAACAACAAATGTGTTTGATTGAGGGACACATTGCAGCTGTGGGTGTTCCTCTACCACAGGGTATGATGGATGATGACACAGATCACGACTCAGATCAGGGCGAGGAGAATGGGGATGAGCCCAGCCTCGTAGAGGAGGAGTGGAATTGGCATAATGGTGGGGAAGTTAACGTAAGCAGATGTTGAAGTTGGAAACAAAAGGGACACCCAAAGGGGTTGCCTCTGCATAGGGATGTTTGGCCTCAATCAAGCCAGTGGTGCCATTGAGTAGGGATGACTGGGGCCGTCCAGTTGTCAAAGTTACAGTAGGAGGCCACTGTAACACATGGTTAGTAGACACTGGAGCCTCCCTCACTATTCAGCATAACACGTGAGAGATACTACACTTGAGAGGTTCAATGGCAAAGTATCTTTGGCAACAAAAACCTAGTTGTTATCGTTTCAAATTGGCAATGATAAATTTAAAGAGAAAATAGGGATGAGTCCCACAGGGGATAGCAGGAACATATTGAGTTCTGACATAATTGGGAAACGTAATTATATAATTGATTATTGTAACAGGTATATATGGCAGGATACTAATGGGACCACAGGGAAAACAGCATATGTATCAAATGCACACACAGTGTTCGCAATTAAGCAGGTGGAGGGATATGACTTAGACACATTGTTACAGAGTGACAATTTAAATCTTTCCATTATACTGCAGCAAAGAAAAGCAGTTTTTGCAACACACAAACACGATTGTGGAAACATGGGCTCTTGCAACATACAGATTTAGTGCAGGGCAAGGATCCACCTCCACAGCGCCAGCATAATTACCCAAGAAAGGCGATCTCACACATACAAACTACCATTGACTTACTTCTCCATCAAGGTGTGATCAAACCTTGTTCATCTCCTGTTAATGCTCCTATATGGCCAGTCTGGAAACCAGATGGTTCATGGAGATTAACTATTGATTACAGGGTATTGAACAAATACAGTGCCATCTGTGTACTGATAGTTGCCTCAGCACCTGATGTAATGGCTGCATTATCTTCCACGGCGAAGGTTTACACAGCATTGGACATATCTAATGGATTTGGGTCCATACCTGTGCATCCTGATGGCCAGTACAAATTTGCTTTCATGGTTGGCGGTCAGCAATATTGTTGGGCATTTATGCCTCAGGGATATGCAAATTCACCAACACACTTTCATCAGGCTCTGGTATCAATATTGTCTGCATTTTCGAAACCACAGTGTTTGTTGCAGTATGTAGATGATCTATTATTGCAAACTGAAACTGAGGAGGAACAGTCACAACTATTGGAGGAGTTGCTGTTGTTGTTGTTGTTGTTGGAAAAAGCAGGACTTAAGTTAAACCCTAAGAAAGCTCAGTTTATGAAGAAGGAGGTCACTTTTCTGGGAATCAAGATTGGTGAGGGGGGTCGAACACCTGATCCTCATAAAATAGCCTGTGGTGGAAAAATTACTCTTTGCTTTCTGTTTAAACTCTTATGTCAGAGGTGCCAATACGATAAGTAGAAAAAGAGTTATCAAGTAATATGTGTTTTGACTTTTAAAAGTATTATAAATATTATATAGAAATAAATTGATTTCTATCTCTCTCTTGTCCTTTCTAACTTCATTTTGACTTGTGTTTGCAGTTCCAAGTACTCTTTCTGTGTACTTTGTTTTTGGTCCCTTTTAAACGCTCTGTAAAGTGCCTTTTTTTGCTGAATATTTTTTTTAAATAAGACATTTGAATTGGAACAGGCCTGTGAAATAAAAGTACTGTGTGATGTTATACACTGACACTCGCTGGTGATTCTTGGAACTGCAATGAAATAAGTTAGGAAAAGCATTGCCAATTGTAGTTTTAATTTTTCAATGGATGATGTTCTAATTACAAGAAGATATTTGTTTGTGTTGAGACAAAGGGATGATTTGCACTTTGTATGTCTCAATAGAGATCTTGCAAATTAATAATCATAATTATTATGATGAACAGATCATTGAAAAAAGAAGCAAACATTTCTTCTCTCGCACAGACTGCATTATGTGGGCAGACATCAGGTGCAGAGGAAAGGTATAGGGGTGAAAGATGTTAACAAAGAATTGATACTGCATTTCTCTTCGCAGGTAAACGAGAATGTGGATACTACTTTGTTTCCTGGGAAATGCGATTGGAAGTTGTCCTATTGAATCTCTGGGACCGGAGAATGGTTTGGTCTTCAGCTCAGATGATCCCAGACCACTGATTGATCAAGTATTATGGATTCGAATTCCAGTGGTGTTGGACTTCACTTATGGAACATTGGATATCAGAAACTGTGTGAAAGTTTTTTGTTGATACAGGTGTATACAATGACTTGATTCAGAGACAGTTAAAAGAATATAATACTTGAACCCAAGGCATGTTTGTCAAGGAGCAACATCAAGGTCAAAGAAAGAAGAGAGAACTACTAAGTGACATTATGGGAATGTTTGGGTCGGGAAATTCTTTGTATAAACATTTCAGATTGAAGAAGTTAAAAGATACCTGGTAATTAAAAGAGAGATTGGGAATAGGAAAGAAAGATCAAGATAGTTTCATTAGAAATGTGATTAAACAACAGATCCATATGATAAATGCTAGTGAATTAATTGTGACAACGCTGATGAATTACATCGAACAAAGTTCAGCTAAGCAAGCATGTGATATGATAGGACAGCATATGGCAAGTACAGTGTCCAATGTGGTGAGTGATCTCTTGGAAGCAAAATTTCCTAGACATGTAATGCCAGAGTCAGTGTTACGTGATGCTTGGAGCAATGGTTGTGACAAAATACAGCAATTGTCTAAAGATATGACTTTATGTGAAATGGCTGTACCTAACCTTTACTTTGCAACTACAAAGACATGTTTTTACTATTTGAATTTGCACAAAGAAACTTATCTCAGGGAGTTGTTGATTATAGGAATTTTTGATTTAATAACCATATCGATGACAGGTATTCGAAGATGGGTAAGATCTAGAGTGCATCTAGACAACCTAAGACAGAAGCTTGTCGTTGGAATTAAATTCAATCTTAAATCAATTCCTTATAAATCACTGCTTTTGATAAAGTTTGTATTCTTTTGTATCACTGTTATGTAATTGGATATGAACTATTATGTACTGTGTATGATGGTGAGATACTCTCATATATTATATTTATAGAATCTAAGGGAGGATTGTAAGGAAATTTGATAGTCTATATTAATATTTGGGATGTATGGTACATTCAATGGAGAGATACTGAGCACAGAGTTTAGGTGGGGTATTTTGGAATGCAGAGTGTGTCTCAATACATTGCAGGGTCAGCAAATATGACCATTTAAGGGCATTTCTGAAAAAGGTCCCCTGTTTTACAGCTCTGCTCTGTTTTGGTTGCATGGGAGATGGGAGAATCTCAGAGATAACAGAGGCTTGGCGACTGGCCACGTACACAGGTTTACATGGGGAGGGTCTCAAATGATGTAATTATAGGGGAGTGTTCTATGTTATTAAAAAGTGATTGCAGCCATTGTCTGAGGCACAGATTCCATCCGCTGTGACCCAGAGCATTTGTCTCTGCTTTCTTCAAATAGTTCTATTCTTGTATTACACCAATAAACATATTTTTGACGATCACTGATATTGTATTTCAGGCTTCATCAATTTTTCCCTACACTACTGTTATGCTTTGTAATGCTTTGGGGTGAATTGAAGGGATGAATTGAAGTATTAGTTACTGGACTGTAGGATTTTACTTGTTAAATAAGGTTGTGTTTATATTGTGAAAATGTGTTTTCTGTACATGTTTTAGGAACATACAGTTAGTTATATTGTTCAATTGTATATTATTTACAAGTTTTAAGACAAGGGTTAGATTAGTAATGTTTACACGTTTTAGCACAGTTGTTCCTTTAGAAAATGTATTCAAAATATTTTAAACGATTAAATTGTAGCAATAAAACATTTTAATTGATCATTTTCAATGTATTTTAAACTAATGTCAGCTTTCAAAATGCGATACATTTCTTAACAGTTCATAAATTAATAAAGTTTGTCGATATAACAATGTGTCAATGTCACTGGTGTTACTTTGTGTCAGTGGTGTTACTGCACGGTGGATTGATGTTCTGGTAAGAAGAATCCCACAACCTAAATATTCATCATTTCAACATGCCTGCTTGTAACATGAATTGAAAGACAACATGTAAAGGACATAGTTATGCAGGTTTGATGACACATATTCAATTATTGTTTAATTTTGAGGAAAAATGGGCCAGTTTAAATCGATAATTACCATGCAATGCAATTTTACACTTACTTTTTTTTACAAAGAAATAATTATAAAAATCTTATTTTAGAATTCTTAGAAGACATTCCTTTCCTAAACATGTTGAGCAAAAAAAAAATAACAAATACGATTGTGGTTAACCAATATTTGCATTTTAGGTATGAGTAACACCACTGACAAAAGAGCTGCTTAACCACAATTTGATTAAAAGTATTAAAATAACTGAAATTCATTAAGCTCTGAAATTAGTCATATAAGAAAGAGAAGATGTTCACAAATGCATTAACACAACTTTTTCTTAATGAATGGTGAGTTTCATTTCCAATAAATTTTCAGATCCAAAAGCCACCGCATTTGTAGAATGATCCATGAGCTCGGGGAAAATACATGTTCGTTCCCCCGTAGTGCACGAGTGTCAGACGGCCGGGCGAGGGTTCCATGAGCTGGGGGGAAATATATGCTCGTCCCCCGGCTGCAGAGACCCATTAGAAACAGCTCTGGAGTTCGGCGAAAACAGCCGAGTATTAAACTCTGACCGAGCGAGATCCCTGTAGCCTTCCGCAACTTAAAAACGAACGTGACTCTGGTCATGTAAACGGACCAGAGTCACGTTTATCTTTAAGTTGTGGAAGGCTACAGGGATCTCAGTCGGTAGGAGCTTAATGCTCGGCTATTTTCAAGGTGGGCGGGACGGCACTACGAGGCTCCATTAACGGCTAACTCCCCGCGATCCCCACTGACCGATCCAAGACGGTTTAGCGTTCCAGGCAGTCGGATACATTAGTGCCTCAGCAGCGGGGGACGACCACTAACATTGCCCAGGGCTGCACGAGTGTCAGACGGCCGGGCGAGGGTTCCATGAGCTGGGGAAAAATATTTGCTCGTCCCCCCGGGGCTGCAAGAGTGTGGGCAGGGTCACGTGAGGGTCATTCTACAATGCGGTGGCAAATGCTGGCTATTTATAGTAATTACATTCAGATTAAAATGGCAAATAATCACATAATACCAAAATACTTAGTTTAATTATGAATATTCACATTATTTTCTACTCTTTTAGCAGCAAAAGTTGAATTTTATTTTACATTTCAAAATCAGTGAGAGCATGAAATTTGGCCCGTCACTCATATTATGAGCAGAGGTGTTATGACATTTTTCTAGTGTAAAAAATATATATTTTCATAGTTTTTAAAGCTTGGTTGTAAACAAGTGTATTTAAATATTTGCATAGATGTGTGGAGAAGTAGTAGCCTTAAATAATTCTTTAAATATGTTTAATTAAAATGTGTCACTCAATTTAACGTCACAAACGACACCTGGCACCTTCCCAGCACGAGCACGGGCCCCAGTTACCCCGCGTGGGGTCCCAGCAGCTCGGCAAATGACAGCTGGCACCTTCCCAGCACGCTCACGAGCCCCAGCGATGCCGCGCAAGGTCAAAGTGGCTCGCCAAACGACACCTAGCACCTTCCCAGCAAGCACACTGTCCAGAGCTACCACTCGCGGGGTCCCAGTGGCTCGCCAAACAACCCCTGCCACCGTCCCAGCACACGCACGGGCCCCAGAGACCCCGCGCGGGGTCCCAGCGGCTCGCCAAATGGTCCCTGGCAACTCCCCAGCGCACGCACATGCACCAGCGACCCAATGCGGGGTCCCAGCGGCTCGCCAAACCATCCATGGCGCCTCCCCAGCGCACACACGAGCCCCAGCGATCCCGCACGGGGACCCAGCTGCTCGACAATTGGTCCCTGGCACCTCCCCAGCGCGCGCACTGAACCCAGCGACCTTGCGCGGGGTCCCAGCAGCTTGCCAAATGGTCCCTGGCAACTCCGCAGCGCGCGCACAGGCACCAGCGACCCAATGCGGGGTCCCAGCTGCTCGCCAAACCATCCTTGATGCCTCCCCAGCGCGCGCACGGGCCCCAGCGAACCCGCACGGGGACCCAGCTGTTCAACAATTGGTCCCCGGCACCACACCAGCACGCGCACGTGCCCCAGCGACCAAGTGCGGGGTCCCAGCGGCTCGCCAAATTGCCCCTGGCTCCTAAGCAACGCGCGCACAGGGCACAGCAATTGGTCACAATTGGTCCCTGGCACGTCCCAAGCACGCGTACGGGCTCCATCGACTTCAGGTGAGGTCCCAGCGGCTCGCCAAACTGTCCCTGGCACCTCCCCAGCACGTGCACGGGCCCAAAGCGACCATGTGAGGGGTCCCAGTGGCTCGCCAAATGTTCCCTAGTACCTCCCCAGTGCGTGCACGGACACTAGCGACCCCACGCTGAGTCCCTCCGGCTCACCAAACGGTCCCTGGCACATCCCCAGCATGCGCTCTGGACCCAGCGACTTCACACGGGGTCCAAGCAGCTCACCAAACGGTTCCTGGCACATCCCCAGCGCGCGCACTGGACCCAGCGACCTTGCGCGGGGTCCCAGCGGCTCGCCAAACTGTCCCAGGCACCTCCCCAGCGTGCGCACGGGCCCCAGCGACCCCGCACAGGGTCCCAGCTGCTCGCCAAATGGTCCCTGGCACCTCCCCAGTACGCGCACGGGCCCAAAGCGACCCCAAACGGGGTCCCAGCGGCTCGCCAAATGTTCCCTAGTATCTCCCATGCGCGCGCACGGACACTATCGACCCCACGCTGGGTCCCACCGGCTCACCAAACGGCCCCTGGCACATCCCCATCGCGCACACTGGACCCAGCGACCTTGTGCGGGTTCCCAGCGGCTCGCCAAATGGTCCCTGGCAACTCCCCAGCGTGCGCACATGCACCAGCGACCCAACGCGGGGTCCCAGCGGCTCGCCAAACCATCCATGGCGCTTCCCCAGCACGCACACAAGCCCCAGCGATCCCGCACGGGGACCCAGCTGCACGACAATTGGTCCCTGACTCCTACGCAACGCACGCACAGGGCCCAGCAACCACGAGCGGGTTCCCAGTGTCTCACAATTGGTCCCTGGCACGTACCAAGCATGCACACGGGCCCCATCGACTTCGCCTGAGATCCCAGCGGCTGGCCAAACTGTCCCTGGCACCTCCTCAGAGAGCGCACGGGCCTCAGCGACTTTGTGCAGGGTCCCAAGGGCCTGCCAAATGGTCCCTGGCACCTCCCCAGCACGCGCACGGGACCAAAGCGACCCCGTGCCGGGTCCCAGCGGCTCATCAAATGTTCCCTAGTACCTCCCCATCGCGCGCACAGACACTAGCGACTTCGCGCAGGGTCCCAAGGGCCTTCCAAATGATCCCTGGCACATCCCCAGCCCGCGCACGGGCCACAGCGGGTTTGCATGGTGTCCCAGTGGCTCACCAAATGACCTGGTCTCTCCCCAGCGCATGCGCGGGGTCCCAGCGGCTTGCCAAATGGTCCCTGGTACCTCCCCAGTGTGCGCACAAGGCCCAACAAAACCGCACGGGTCCCAACGGCGACCCTGCGCGGTTTACCAGCGGCTCGCCAAATGTTCACTGGCACCTCCATAGCACACGCACTGGGCCCAGTGACCCCGCGCGATTTCCCAGTGGCACGCCAAACGGTCCCTGACACCTCCCCAGCACAAGGACGGGGCCCAGCAACCACACGTGGGGTCCCAGTGGCTGACAAATGGTCCCTGTCACATCCCCAGCACGCGCACGGCCCCCAGCGACCCCACACGGGGTCCCAGCGGCTCTCCAAATGGTCCCTGCCACCTCCCCAGTGAGCACATGGACACTAGCGACACTACGCTGGGTCCCAGTGGCTCACCAAACTGTCCCTGGCACATCCCCAGCGCGCAGGTGCCCCAGCGACTTTGTGCGGGGTCCAAGCACCTCCCCAGTGCGAGCACGTGGCCCAGCGACCCCGCACGGGTACCCAGCGGCTCACCAAATGGTCCCTGGCACCTCCCCAGCGCGCGCACATGCCCCAGCGACCCCGTGAGGATTCCCAGAGGCTCGCCATACGGTCCCTGGCACCTACCCAGCTCGCGCACTGGGCCCAGTGACCCCGAGTGGGGTCCCAGCGGCTCACAAATGGTCCCTGTCACATCCCCAGCGCACGCACGGGCCTCAGCGACTTCACGCGGGGTCAAACCAGCTCACCAAACTGTCCCTGGCACCTCCCCAGCGCACACACGGGCCAGCGACCCAGCGCGGGATCCCAGAGGCTCGCCAAATGGTACCTGGCACCTACCCAGCGCACGCACTGACACTAGCATAAGAACATAAGAAAGTCTACAAACGAGAGGAGGTCATTCAGCCCATCTTGCTCGTTTAGTTGTTAGTGGCTTATTGATCCAAGAATCTCATCAAGCAGCTTCTTGAAGGATCCCAGGGTGTCAGCTTCAACAACATTACTGGGAGTTGGTTCCAAACCCTCACAATTCTCTGTGTAAAATAGTGCCTCCAATTTTCTGTTCTGAATGCCCCTATATCTAATCTCCATTTATGACCCCTGGTCCTTGTTTCTTTTTTCAGGTCAAAGAAATCCCCTGGGTCGACATTGTCTATACCTTTTAGGATTTTGAATGTTTGAATCAGATCGCCGCGTAGTCTTTGTTGAAGACTGAATAGATTCAATTCTTTTAGCCTGTCTGCATATGACATGCCTTTTAAACCCGGGATAATTCTGGTTGCTCTTCTTTGCACTCTTTCTAGAGCAGCAATATCCTTTTTGTAACGAGGTGACCAGAACTGAACACAATATTCTAGGTGAGATCTTACTAATGCATTGTAGAGTTTTAACATTACTTCCCTTGATTTAAATTCAACACTTCTCACAATATATCTGAGCATCTTGTTGGCCTTTTTTATAGCTTCCCTTACATTGTCTAGATGAAGACATTTCTGGGTCAACATAAACTCCTAGGTCTTTTTCATAGATCCCTTCCCTTCTTCAATTTCAGTAAATCCCATATGAGATTTATAATGCATGTTTTTATTGCCTGTATGCAATACTTTACACTTTTCTCTATTAAATGTCATTTGCCATGTGTCTGCCCAGTTCTGAATGTTGTCTAGATCATTTTGAATGACCTTTGCTGCTGCAACAGTGTTTGCCACTCCTCCTATTTTTGTGTCGTCTGCAAATTTAACGAGTTTGCTTAGTATACCAAAATCTAAATCGTTAATGTAGATTAGGAATAGCAGAGGACCTAATACTGATCCCTGTGGTACACCACTGGTTACCTCGCTCCATTTTGAGGTTTCTCCTCTAATAAGTACTTTCTGTTTTCTACAGGTTAACCACTCCCTAATCCATGAGCATGCATTTCCTTGAAGCCCTACTGCATTCAGTTTGAGAATTAATCTTTTATGCGGGACTTTGTCAAAAGCTTTCTGGAAATCTAAATAAACCATGTCGTATGCTTTGCAATTATCTATTTTCAATGTTGCATCCTCAAAAAAGTCAAGTAGGTTATTTAGACATAATCTCCCTTTCCTAACACCATGCTGACTGTCTCCCAGGATATTGTTACCATATAGGTAATTTTCCATTTTGGATCTCATTATAGTTTCCATAAGTTTACATATAATAGAAGTCAGGCTTATTGGTCTGTAGTTACCTGGTTCGGTTTTGTCTCCCTTTTTGTGGATCGGTATTACGTTTGCTATTTTTCCAGACTGTTGCATGATCTTGGTTAGCGGTTTGTAAATAACTTCTTTCATTTCTTTGAGTACTATTGGGAGGATCTCATCCGGCCCAGGGGATTTGTTTATTTTAAGAGCTCCTAGTCCCTTTAACACTTCTGCCTCTGTTATGCTAAAGTTATTTAAAATTGGATAGGAACAGGTCAACATGTGGGGCATGTTGTCCGTGTCCTCCTTTGTAAAAACCTGTGAAAAGTAATCATTTAATATATTTGCTATTTTTTTTCTTCATCTATGATTTTGCCATTTCTGTCTCTTAGACATTTAACCTCTTCTTTGAATGTTCTCTTGCTGTTATAATATTGGAAAAACATTTTGGAATTGGTTTTAGCCCCCTTAGCAATATTGATTTCTATCTCTCTCTTGGCCTTTCTAACTTCCTTTTTGACTTGTGTTTGCAGTTCCAAGTACTCTTTCTGTGTACTTTGTTTTTGGTCCCTTTTAAACGTTCTGTAAAGTGCCTTTTTTCGCTGAATATTTTTTTTTATTGATCTATTAAACCATTTTGGCCATTTTGTTTTAGATTTAGATTTGTCTACTTTTGGGATGTAATTGTTTTGTACCTATAGTACTACATTTTTAAAAAACAGCCATCCTTTTTCTGTGGATGTTTTCTCTATTTTACTCCAATCTACTTCTGTTAGTCTCTGTTTCATACCTTCATAGTTTGCTTTTCTAAAATTGTAAACCTTAGCTTTAGTCATTACTTCTGGGGTTTTAAAAAATATTTCAAATGAGACCATATTGTGGTCTGAGTTTGCCAATGGCTCTCTGATCTCTGTTTTAGTTATTCTGTCTTTATTATTTGAATTTCGTCCGTCGTGCCCCCCATCGGATTTTCCCATTTTATATGGGGGAAGTAGAAATCCCCCATTAGTATGGCTTCTCCTTTTCTACACGCATTTCGAATGTCATTGTATAACAGATTATTTTGCTCAGCGTCTGAATTTGGCGGTCTGTAGCATGGCGGATGAAAACAGAGAACCCCCCCCTCGGTCGGGGCCTGCTTGGCAGGTGGAGGCACGGCCTACTGCATGAGGGGGCTGAAATGGTCCTGGACCTGAAATGGAAGAGAGGAGATGGGACAGCAAGGTTGAGGCCTGGAAGGCTTAGCACATAAGGAGCAGAAGAATAAGATGTGGCCAGGGGTCCCCTCAGGCCGGCGAGGAACAGCCGAGCGGCAGTGGTTGAGACGAGAGGCCGACCCGGACAGCCGGGGGAGTGAGACTCACTTCCCACCCAAAAGAGGACCCCCGGCTCCCCGCAAGAACCGCACCGTGGGATAAAAAAGAGATCGCAGAGCCGCACACATAGACAAAAGCTAGAAGAAAAGAGAAAAGACAAGAGATGTTAGTAGACAACCTATGCCTATTAGCCGTCCGCACTGTGGAGAGGCCCCCCCCCCCCCCTCTGCAGGGAGGAAACCTCTGGTGGGCCTTAGCTTGCCCCACTCCGGGCAAGCTAACGAGTGCTTGGTGAGCTGTGGCGATGTCTGCAGAGGATGATCTAATATAAAGTTCAACAGCTAAAGAGATCCAGCACCCCATAGACTTAATCAAGTGTTGATTGATTCCTGCCCTGGCCACGGAGGCAACTGCTCCGATCCAGAATGAATGGGGGGAGAAAAAGTTTGAAGAAAGTCCGATCCGTGACAAGAGGGTGCATAAACAGGATGAGAACCAGTGTCTCGTAAGTATAGATCTGGAGCTGTCGATGAAGAGGGGATCCGACGGAAGACACGGAATCCTTGGCTTAAATGGACCGTTTTTTGAAGATCTGATGTGGAGGATAAAGTGGTTTCCGGGGATTTGAGAGAGATCGGAGCACTTGAGGCCTAGAGCTGGGAAGCTGGAAGTTGATGGAGTTGAGAATTCTGCACAGCGGAGAAATCCAAAGGCGGTGGTCAGGCACAGGGTTTCCATGATGATGTCGTTGAATAGGTTGAAGCATCCTTGCTGGAGAGCAGTGATGAGACAAAGGAGAAGGTCTGTAGAGATTGGTTAACTTGATGGAGAGGATGGGAGCAGGCTTTTCTCCATGCATCTGAGCGTTCTCTCTAGAGATCCGCCATCTTTAGAATGGACGAGAGGAGATAGATTGAAGGCGAA
Organism: Acipenser ruthenus; assembly: GCF_902713425.1. Taxonomy (NCBI): domain Eukaryota; kingdom Metazoa; phylum Chordata; class Actinopteri; order Acipenseriformes; family Acipenseridae; genus Acipenser; species Acipenser ruthenus. Next base: position 12,205,628 of record NC_081208.1, on the reverse strand, counting down.
ATTGATACTGAATGCCCGCTAGGTAGCATCTAAATAGAGGAGGGGGCTAAACATAGAGACAGCCTGAGGTGAGTGATGAAGGCGAGGAGGTGCTGTAGGTTGAAAGAAGTATGAGAGATTTGTTTTTGCTCGCAAATGTGAGTAAATGAAGACCAGGCAGTCGAGTAGGAAGAACGGGTAGATGGGGCAAGAGCGTACTCCATGAATCCACGTGCTGATTGAAGGAGGCCGGAGAGAGAGTTATTCAGTTGAATATTGTCTTCCTGAAGGGTGGTACGAGACGAGGGTTGGGGTCTGCTCCTGGGACCAGGTTGCGGAACTTCTGGATCTTGATGTAACTGTCTGTTTTTGAAGTCCTGATGAATAGGAGGACTTCAGTGAGGTCAAAGTGCCGCAGGCTGGTGGCTGGGAAACTGGAGATTCCGATGAGGTTGGTTGTCTTGATGGAGAGGAGGATGTGAGACTCTGACGGACCTCCAGGATTGAAAGGAGGGGGGGGGGGGGGGGGTGGAGGAGGAACTGATGCTGGATACCTGAGAGATAATTCCTGATGGAGGAAGGGGCCAGGTTAAGGGATAGCCTGAGGTCTGTCATAAAGGCAAGGAGGTGCTGAAGGTTATAGATGGTGAGAGAGCTACGAATCTGGGCACAGAATGTGGTGAAGGAAGACCAGGCAGTAGAATAAGAGCGAGTGGAAGGGGCGAAGGCAATTCTCCCTGAAGCTGCAGGCTGACTGGAGGAGGCTGGAGAGTGTGGAGTTTAGTGGAACACCAGCGATTGAAAGGAGGAACTTGCCACGGGTTGGGGTCTGCTTCTGGGACCAGGCTGTGAAACTTGCGGACCATCACACAACCTCCACCATGTTTAACACTGGGCATGGTTAACTTTTTTTTACTGCAAGGTGAAGTATTCTGTAGTGAAATTACTACAGCTGGCCCAAAGTCCAGTATCTGGGTGCACGGAATGGTTCACAAAACCTCATCGTTGAAATGGCTTAATGCTCCGAGTCTATCCATTGTATTCCCCTTGACGTCCTGGTAACACTTGCTTTTTTTTTTTTTTTTTTAACCGGTAAATCACTGGTGTTGTCACGGTAAATTCACAGGGTGCACTCTATTCCTTCAGGAGTCCTGCAGAGGAAGTGCTTCACAAGAGCAGTTAGACATAATACTTCCATGGTCAGGTCATTGCATAGACAGAGCAGCTTTTTCTGAGGGTAGATATTAAAGAGTGAAGGATGTCTATTGATATAGGGAGCCAGGAGGGGGGGGGGGTCCCTCTGAGTGTCAGCAAACTGATGGGATGGATAGGAGTGTTGGAGAAGGGACGGAGATGAAATACTGAATTCCAGAGATGTAGGCTTTAACGGTAGTGGCTAAGTGAAGAGAATCCCTTGCATTTGCGATGGAGGCTAGAATCCGTTGCTCATTAAATCGGAATGGGATGTATTTTGTTTTGAGTGCAGAAAGTTGTAAATGTTTTCCATCCAGTGGTAAATGAAAATTTGGTCGCTGGGGCTAAGGGTATGGCCATGTAGTGGAAAGCTGGAGCGTTGGAAGCTCTAGAGGAGAGCAGTTGCAGATTTAAACAGTAAACTAAAGCCACTTCTGCATGCTGCAATAGTGAGCAGATCTGAAGAGGCAGCGGAGATTTGCTGCAATGAGGAGATATTAACAGTAGAGGCAAGATCTGCTGAACGGGCAGAGATCTGAGGGAGTAGACGATGGAATGCTGTCAGTAGTGTGCAGTGGCTTGCTGTAGAGAGCAGAGAGCTGCTGAGAATTGGTATTTGAGAGTTAAGGCGTTTTTAGATGATGTCGGAGATGGGGCTGCCTTTGGGCAGAGATGAAGAATGCATAGATCTAAGGCCGCTGCAGAACCTGAGAGGATGGGAATGCATTGCTCGGAGGCTGCTGCAAAACCTATTGATTTGATCAGGAGCTGTCTAAGAGTGTATTGTCTATTGTGGGGTAGGAGGACGCTTGACTGAAATGTTGATAATCGTAGCACATAGTTTCTGTATGTGACTGGTAGCTCAAATTGAATGAAATGGACTTTGAAAGTTATATTAAGTGCCTTGATGAAGTTGGGGGCAAATGAGGAAGTGCAAATCCGGGAACAAGAAGGTTGCAGGAATGGCCTGATGCAGGGAAGCTGGAAATTAATGTGACGGTGGATTCTTAACATCTCAGAAAGCTGATAAGCTTATCTTCATGACGAGGTCCTCGAGGGGAGAGGTTTGGATTTGAAAAATTCAGGAGGGTACTGAGAATCCCTTGGAATGACAACAAACTGCAGGAATTGATAGAAAGTTTGGAGTGTGCAAGATTCGCAGCAATAGCAAATCAGCTTAAATTATATAGAGCTTGTGGTGTTATGCTGCCATCTAGAGGTTGTGATTGGAATTGAAACTATTGGCTTCAGTGAAGCAGGGTAGCATATATTTGGTTATTGCGATTAAAATCCTTGACTATGTATAAAACATTAGCTTTAGAACAGTTAGTGATGATATAAGGTCTAGAAGAGGAGCCTGGTCTAGAAGAGGAGCCTAGGTCTAGAAGAGGAGCCTGTAGTATTTAGATGTCACAATTCGGCGAGTTGAAGCTCTCATGTTGCAAAAGTGCAGCAGCAGGAGCCAGAAGATTGCAAGGACCAGGAGTCACAAATGGAGATTAGATAAAGGGGCATTCAGAACAGAAAATAGGAGGCACTTTTTTACACAGAGAATTGTGAGGGTATGTAACCAACTCCCCAGTAATGTTGTTGAAGCTGACACCCTGGGATCCTTCAAGAAGCTGCTTGATGAGATTCTGGGATCAATAAGCTGCTAACAACCAAACGAGCAAGATGGGCTGAATGACCTCCTCTTGTTTGTAAACTTTCTTAAGTTCTTAAATAAAGCTTGGAGATTGCAGCAGGATTGTGCAGAGCAGTAACCGCGGAGTGAGTTTTTAAAAACAGCGAGTGGAGTACGAGCAAACCCAGCGATCAGTGAGTACAACGTATTATCACAACTGAGCTGTGTGCAAGATTGTGGTGGAAGTTTAAGAGTAATGTAGTGTGTGGACCCCTTGCCGGAGATTCGATTTGTTGTATATTTAGCACAGTGTTAAACTTACCTGTGTGGAAGCAACGCTCACTCCTCTAGCCTGTATGATCTTGCTTCAAAATGCAGACGGACTGGTTTAAATAACTGCAAGGCATTTTTAAGACCAACGTGAAAGAGCACTCTGTGGATTTGCCTGTGCGTGGATTACAAACAGCAGTATTAGTTACCTAGAGACCTATCTGCTTACTTTTGAACTGTGTGCTCAAGCACTGATAAAGGAAACACATGACACAGACTGTGTAATTTTATTTTTAGTCGTGGTGTATAACGCCAGCATGGATACTGCTGGTCCAGCTAGTGTCCATTCCTTCTTCCACCAGCAGAGGTCTCCTGCTAACCTTGAAAGAAAAAGAAACAGACGCTTCATTTATTTGAAATACAGGACTGTGTAACTATCATTACAACCTCTATGTACCTGATGTCCTTGTGCGGGCCAGACTGGACACCTTTCCTCTTGTGTGGAGGGAAGTAAAACCTGGAGAACGTACTTGAAACACCTGGAAGGGAACAAAGTAACAGTTACAGCCAGTCCTGGGTTTGGATTATAAATGCACCTTTAAAACCAGTACTTACCTTTGTGGAGGGATAGATAGATAGATAGATAGATAGATAGATAGATAGATATATAGATATACAGATAGATAGATAGATAGATAGATAGATAGATAGATAGATAGATAGATAGATAGAATATTGTTATATATTTGCCAACACATATTAAAAAATATTTCTCTCAGATACTCCATTCCTCTAGTAAATGCATTTGATTTTTGTTGCCTAAAGCTGTCACACAAAAGGTTCTGCAGAGAGGTGGCTAGGGTGCTGATGGTAACTGACAGTGACCCTGAGTCACACTCCAAATTTCCATCTGACTCTGATAGTGATTTTTACCCCACTGATAGTCCCAGTGATGACACTATTGTTACTCAGGAAGAGGATTCTCCATCTGTTATGGAAGAGCCTGTTGAAGGTCTAGAAATAGAGACAGAGGAACAACCTGCATGTTCTAGTAGGCCAAAAGGGTATGTGCCACTATACAGTTGGATGCCCCCCGATAATTTATGCTAAATTCAGACTAAACAGAGGTTTTAATCCTGGGGCCTAAAAAACTCAGGATAAATTGACATTTTATGACGTCAACGTTGCTGGACACACCGTTAGCCCAAAAGCATTATCACACAACTTGGGTGTGATTTTTGACCCTGATCTTTAATTTGACACGCACATAAAAACACGTTAAAACATGGAAGAGCCCAGGTATACAGGCGATGTCACACTCCAGACGATTGTTCTAGTTTTCTCGACTCACTGCAAGCCCCCTGCACAATCCAGAAGCAGGCATATTTAGAAGATCATCGATTCTCTCATTGTCTCTCATTCTCTCATTGTCTGCACCAACCAAAAACAATAAGTAAAAACGAAGTCAATATATATATTGTATTTTAATTTATTTATTATTTATTTCTATATTTATCTCATTTTAAATTTAATTCATTTTGACACAAATTATCCTCCATACTCCCTGGACATGAACCATCTTGTGCAGGTAAGTGCTTTGAGCGTTTTTCCCTTTACAAGTTCAGTCTCATTAAAGTTCAGCAGTTGTCTCTCCCAGTGAGAGATCACGCTGATACTTGTTGTTATAATAAAATGAAACTTTAACAGCAATATTGATTTTGTATAATATGCCTTTGGCAAGTTGCTAAATACAGTTTTTGTAATGCAATTTGTTTGCTTCTGCTTTCTTACTACGTTCCGAGGTCTACCCAGATAGCACCTATACAGGGGCGCCCCCAGAAATATTTCACATGGTACGCAAAACTGAATCACACCGACATCGCATAAAATACTGAACGGTAAAACAAATAGCATACTACAACAATAAAAAGTATACATAAATCTATTTGAAATATATACTTCAACCAGAGGGGAAACCACAAATCATACATTTCTAATTACTTTTACAATCACTAATGTAATTTTTACTCATCCCATTTAACTAAACATGCATGTTGTAGCAAAAAATTGTGCAATTATAATAATAACACTATGTAACACAATTTTTGTTCCTGGGTAGTAAGTGTTATTTTCTAATTGCTTATGCCTCAAAAGTATAGAAAATGGCTGTTATTCCCCACAAACTTTGCTTTTGTGACCAGGACAGTGATATTTTGAAATTTACCTATTTCCAATGAGAAAACGGGCGAATTTGTGTCTTTTCATTCACAAAAAGTCAGAAAAAAACAACATATGAATCCAAATTAACATGTATTTATACTAAAGTAATACAAAAATGACTACAAAAGATTTAGAAGTGGCTCCCACTTGACGTTGTTCCTCCCCACAGAGAACTCGGTCCGCTTGGAAGGGTCCACCATGCAGAAGTAGCAGTTGCTTGAGTGGTCAGTGGGTTCCCGCCAAATTCTTGGGATAGCAAACTTCATGGCTCTCTTTTCCCCTCTGTACCATCCTACAAAAATACATTTATTTCACCCATGACTAATGTGTAAGAGATTCTCGCAACATTTTTCATATATGATATATTTTTTCAATAACATTGAAAATTGTAAAATATTTTAAAATTAAAAACTTTTACAATTTTAAAAATTTTAACACATTTTATAACATAAAATTCCGAGCAACAATTGTCCATCTTACCTTCCAGAGTTTTTTTGCAGTGCTCGCAGGTGAAATGAGGTGCCCAGGGTTTGTATTACTGGAAAGTTCTAGAAAGTTCTAGAAGTTACTCCAAGTTTACTCAGCACTGAATCTATCTGGAATGTTCTGGAAAATAGGTAAATTTCAAAATATCACTGTCCTGGTCACAAAAGCAAAGTTTGTGGGGGATAATAGCCATTTTCTATACTTTTGAGGCATAAGCAATTAGGAAATAACACTTACTACCCAGGAACCAAAAAAAAAAAAATTGTTACACGGTGTAATAATAATAATAATAATAATAATAATAATAATAATAATAATAATAATAATAATAATAATATGTTTTTCATTGTAATATTAATAGAACTATAAATGTATTTTTACCTTGGTCAATCCTGAAAGAGCAGAGGAATTCTTCGAGTTCCCGTTGCATCAAAGTCCCGCAACACTTTCTCACTGTCGATCGCCACATCGTGGTGCATGTTCATCAGTGCTAGTCTGGTGAGTCGCGTCTCTGACATGGTGCTGCGCAGGTACGTTTTCAAGCGCCTCAAACAGCTGAAAAAAGCTCTGAAGTTGCTGCGCTCGTCGGTGTGACCCCTGATTGAAATCTACAATTGCTCTCAGAGCTGACTTACTGCGTTCTGGTGGGCTTTATTCAAAGATGAAATTATGGACTGTTGCTTGTTATCACAAACACGTAAACATTCAGCAGCACGTATTTGAGCACTCAGACGCGCTTGTGTTGTAAGATGCTTTGTAATGATTTTCTTTGTGTTGCTCCAGTCCCAAGAGGCTGTGATCGTAGTACCAGATGAAAATATGATAAGGCAACACAAAACACACCATCCTTTGCTTCACTGTACCACAATGTTGGATATAAGGCCTCGTCAAAGAATTCATCTGGGACTCGTCGTTTATTTTCAAAAAATACAGCGGAATGGTGCTGTCCATCCCTTTTTTGGCTGAAACCGGTTTCGTAAAGCACTTAATTTTATTGCGTCGGGTGCCGTTTTAAGTGCATCTGCACTGACAAGGCCAATATCTTGTACATCTTCAACCTCAGATATACTACTAGTACTTGCACTGAATGCTGGTCCTGCCATCTTTTCAGTACTGAAAATCTCACTTCTGAAAGTCCCTGAAACAGACGGTTCGGTACTTGTTCTAATATTGTTATTTTGATCCGATTCACCCTTCCTGCTCTGATCATCAGAAGAAAGCACTTTTTTGAAGCAGGCATCAAATAAACTCACTTGCTTCCGTTTGCTCATATTGTACTATTTGAAAAGCTTAAAATAAAAAAGACCACTTCCCGCCGCGGACCATGCCAAATTAATAAACAATAATAAATAACTGTCTTTATATATTCTAAATAATCGTTCGTCACACTTCTCATCGATCAGCTTTCTTTTTTTAATCTCCTCTCCACACACCAACACTCCCCTTCCTCTCAACTCCGCCCCTGTCAGTATTCAACAAACCAGGTAAGGCATTAGCTGAACGCTTCATAAATACAATATCCGTCTGCGGATCGCACAAGATTACTTAAATATTAAGATCCAATGGTATGCACAGTGCGTAACGTGCGTACGGCTGCGGGTGCCACTGCACCTATATGGCGGCCCTATGTAGGCCCTACATTGTACGGTTAAGTTGGCCCGACATCGGGTGCCAATGTAGGGCCTACGTAATTCTGCCCAAGCCTACAGTGGCTCTCAAAAGTGTTCATCCCCCTTGGACTTTTCCACATTTTATTGTATTACAACATGGAATCAAAATGGATTTAATTAGGAGTTTTTGCCACTGATCAACACAAAAAAGTCTATAATGTCAAAGTGAAAAATAAAATCTACAAATTGTTCTAGATTATTACAAATACAAAACAGAAAATAATTGATTGCATAAGTATTCACCCCACTTGAGTCAATATTTGGTAGAGGCACCTTTGGCAGCAATTACAGCCATGAGTCTATTTGGATAAGTCTTTTCCAGCTTTGCACATCTGGACACTCCAATTTTTGCCCATTCTTCTTTACAAAATTGCTCAAGCTCCGTCAAGTTGGATGGGGACCTTTGGTGAACAGCAATTTTCAACTCTTTTCACATATTCTCAATTGGATTGAGGTCCGGGCTTTGACTGGGCCACTCCAGGACATTGACCTTTTTGTTTTTAAGCCACTCCAGTGTGGCTTTGGCTGTATGTTTGGGGTCATTGTCCTGCTGGAAGATGAATCTTCTCCCAAGTCCCAGGTCTCTTGCAGACTTCAGCAGGTTTTCCTCCAGGATTTCTCTGTACTTTGCTGCATCCATTTTGCCTTCTATCTTCACGAGCTTTCCAGGTCCTGACGCAGAGAAGCATCCCCATAGCATGATGCTGTCACCACCATGCTTCACAGTAGGGATGGTGTTCTCAGGATGATGTGCAGTGTTAGGCTTGCGCCAAACATAGCGCTTAGTGTTGAAGCCCAAAAGCTCTATTTTGGTCTCATCAGACCATAGAATCTTCTTCCATTTGGTCTCAGAGTCTCCCACATGCCTTCTGGCAAACTCCACCCGAGATTTGATGTGAGTTTTTTTTCAACAATGGCTTTCTTTTTGCCACTCTCCCATAAATGCCAGTTTTGTGAAGCACCCGGGCTATTGTTGCTGTATGCACAGTGTCTCCTAGCTCAGCCATGGAAGACTGTAACTCCTTTAGAGTTGCCATAGGCCTCTTGGTGGCCTCCCTGACTAGTGCCCTTCTCGCCCGGATACTCAGTTTTTGAGGACGGCCTGTTCTAGACAGATTCACAGTTGTGCCATATTCTCTCCATTTCTTAATAATGGACTTTGCTGTGCTCCGGGGGATATTCAATGCCTTAGAAATGTTCTTATATCCTACACCTGATTGGTGCTTTTGAAGAACCTTATTCCGGATTTGCTTTGAATGTTCCTCCGCCTTCATGATGTAGTTTTTGTTAGGAAATGTACTAACCAACTGTGGGACCTCCCAGAGAGGTGTATTTAACCTGAAATCATGTGAAACACTTTAATTGCACACAGGTGGACTCCATTCAACTAATTATGTGACTTCTAAAGACAATTGGTTGCACAATAAAACACAATAAAATGTGGAAAAGTCCAAAGGGGTTGAATACTTTTGAGAGCCATTGTATGTAATTCTGCCCAAAGGGTCTATGTTTTTCCCATGCTACATAATGTGGGTGTAAGGCCGGGAGGGAGACTCCCTTTCTCTGAGGAATCCATCATATCCTACAGCATTACAAACTTAAATATCAGTGAATCCTTTTTACTACTAAATGTACTTCCGAATGTCCTTTTTCTTGTTAAAAGCACCTTGGGATGGCATGCCATGAAAGGTGCTTTATAAATAAAATTGGATTTGATAATTCCAGTGCAGTCATTCTTTTTTTTATTGTATCCTGCACTTGGTCTAAACTCTTATTTTTGTTTTCACTGTTACTTGTGTAGTCTCCTCCCAATTTGGGGGACTTGTAAATTGTTGTGTTATTATTTTGAAAACATTTTAATTATAACTGCATTTCATTTTATTTTGCTGTTGCTGAACTACAAAATGTTCATAGACTTTAATACAGCCTCGTTTTGAAAGAACTACAGTTCCCCTTGTGCTACTATGCTGAAATGCATGCTGAAAATAAAAGCAACGTAAAAAGGGAAGGAAAGTTAGAGAAGGGGAGTTGGTGACCTGTGAAGCTGTGTAGAGTACATTCTGTTAGCATTCCAGATTCAAGACCAACTCAATGACACAACATAATTAAATAAATAAATAAAAAGACGAAGAGCTAAAGACTGCGATTTGGCTCGGTGGGAAACTGTCTTTAAATCTAAAACAGCGATTAATTCAGTTTGTACCCTCTGCTACTTGTATACCAAGACCAGACTCGCGCTGTGCTGCTGAAGCTACGCTGGAATTGGATCCACACAGATCAGACTCACGCTGTGCTGCTGAAGCTACGCTGGAATCGGATCCACACAGATCAGACTCGCGCTGTGCTGCTGAAGCTACGCTGGAATCGGATCCACACAGATCAGACTCGCGCTGTGCTGCTGAAGCTACACGGGATTCGGATCCACACAGACCAGACTCGTGCTGTGCTGCTGAAGCTACGCAGGAATCGGATCAACACAGACCAGACTCGTGCTGTGCTGCTGAAGCTACGCAGGAATCGGATCCACACAGACCAGACTCGCGCTGTGCTGCTGAAGCTACGCGGGAATCGGATCAACACAGACCAGACTCGCGCTGTGCTGCTGAAGCTATGCGGGAAACGGATCCACACAGACCAGACTCGCGCTGTGCTGCTGAAGCTATGCGGGAATCGGATCAACACAGACCAGACTAACGCTGTGCTGCTGAAGCTACGCAGGAATCGGATCCACACAGACCAGACTCGCGCTGTGCTGCTGAAGCTATGCGGGAAACGAATCCACACAGACCAGACTCGCGCTGTGCTGCTGAAGCTATGCAGGAATCGGATCCACACAGACCAGACTCGCGCTGTGCTGCTGAAGCTACGCGGGAAACGGATCCACACAGACCAGACTCGCGCTGTGCTGCTGAAGCTACGCTGGAATCGGATCCATACAGACCAGACTCGCGCTGTGCTGCTGAAGCGACGCAGGAATCGGATCCATACAGACCCCGGTTCCCTGAAAGAGAAAATAACCATCAACATGAGATATTGCCGTCAGGCAGCACCGGTAGCTGAGCTTTTATAGCAAAGCTGCCGATAGGCCCCCACGCCAGCTGCAGTGTAAGCCCGCCCCCCTGGGAGCTTACTTAACTGCGCGCGTGGGGATGCACTTCCTCTTTTGCTCTTCAGGCCGTGAAGGCTACCGGAGCGACCTCGCAGCTTGATGGTTATTTTCTCTTTCAGGGAACCGGGGTTGCATCCGCAACCTATCGTTCCCTTTCAAGTCGAAAATAACCATCAACATGGGATACAGTGTACCCTAGCTGTCGCGAGGGAGGATTCTCGGCAGTAGGACAGACTTACGTCATAACGCAACTGCGTAGGCAGTACATCTAGGCATATGCGGAGCTGTGCCTCAGTGTCTATGCTCGTAATGACACCTGTCTTAAAGGTGGAACAGTCAACACCATGCTATCAACCACTCTATACGTCCGCATCCTGAGGCGTCGTAGAGTGTAAAACAGATGCTCCAAACAGTGGAGCAGAGGAATCCAGTACATTTAACCTGTAAAACCTCATGAAAGTATGCGGCGTAGCCCAACTGGCTGCCGCGCAAATATCAGACACCGGCACCCCTCGAAAGAGGGCCCAGGATGTCGCCATACCCCTGGTAGAATGCGCCTTCAACTGCCCTGGTGGTGGAAGGCCTGCAGATTCATACGCTAATTTAATAGCATCCACTATCCAGTGGGAAAGGCGCTGTTTAGACAGCGGCTGACCCAAAGATCTAGAACCATGGCATATGAACAACTGTTCTGCCTGCCTCACTGTCTTTGTACGGTCAATATAACACCTCAATGCCCTCACGGGGCAGAGCATGTGTAACCGCTCTTCCTCTGGGGAAGAAAAAGGAGGAGGATGGAACGCCATCAACTCGACTGACTGATTCATGTGGAACGGGGATATAACCTTTGGTAAAAAGGCCGGATTAGGGCGCATGGAGACCTTAGAACCGTCTCCTGCAAAACGAGTACAAGAAGGATGCACTGAAAGTGCATGTAACTCGTTCACGCGTTTTGCTGATACCACAGCCAGCAAAAATGCAGTCTTAATAGATATGAGCTTCATATCCACGCTGTGGAGAGGCTCAAACGGTGCCTTGGTAAGGGCTTCTAGCACCACATCAAGGCTCCACGACGGTAAACTGGTCGTTCTTAGAGGCCGCAAGCGTCTTGCGCCTTTCAGAAACTGAGATGCCAAAAAATGGCAACCAGGTGATAAACCATCAATGCGTACATGACAAGCCGAAATGGCGGCTAAATACACTTTAAGTGTAGAAGGAGATTTCCCTTCATCCAGCAGTTTCTGCAGAAACTGCAATATTACTGCCATAGGACAGGAGACTGGGTCGTGGCTCTCAGCCAGACACCAACTCTGAAACAACTGCCACTTATACGCATACTGCGACCTAGTAGAGGGCGCTCTCGCACTCTGGATTGTCGATATAACTGCAGTCGAAAGCCCTAAGGCTGACAGGCGCTCCCGCTCAGGGGTCAAGCCCATAACTGCATGAGTTTGGGGTTCGGATGCCAAAGCTCTCCTTGAGCTTGGGACAACAGGTCCGCTCGCAGAGGGAGCTCCCTCGGGCGACCGTGCAGTAATTGCACTAGACTCGGGAACCATATTCTCCGAGGCCACCGAGGAGCGATCAGAATCACTGTCGCTCGCTCTACCCTGACCTTCTCCAAGAAGGCGGGGAGCATCGGAATCGGTGGAAAGGCATACAGGAACCCTGGCGGCCATTCGTGAGCCAGTGCATCCACCCCCAGGGGGCTGTCGCGGTCCTTCACCGAGAACCATAGAGGACAGTGCGTGGTCTCTCGCGAAGCGAAGAGATCGACTTGCGCTGTGCCGAACCATTCCCAGATGCGCTCTACCACCCGAGGGTGAAGACGCCATTCGCCCGCAAGAGGACCTCCTCTGGACAGGAGATCCGCTGCGTAATTGACTCTGCCCGGCAGATGAACTGCACGCAGAGAGGCTAAACGCGGTTGAGCCCAGAGCAACAGCCGCGTTACCATCCGGTGAAGACCGGGGGACCGCAATCCGCCCTGGCGATTGATATACGCCACTACTGTGGTGTTGTCTGACCGCACTAACACGTGCTTGTCTAGAAGCACTGGCAAGAAGTGCCAAAGGGCGAGGTCCACTGCTCTGAGTTCCAGAGCGTTGATGTGGGCTGACCTCCAGGGTCCTGACCACACTCCACGGGTCCCTGTCCCGTTCCAGACTGCTCCCCAACCTTGGTTGGAAGCGTCGGTTGTGATAACTTCCCTTCGGAAGATGGGACCCAAGCGCATGCCCTGGCGGATGTTCGACTGAACTTTCCACCAGCGTAATGCTTCCCAGCAGGTTCGGGATACCCTCAACCTGCGGTGCTTGTCTCTCCGCGGGTGCAACGCGAAGGCATTGAACCAGGCCTGCAGAGGTCTCTGGTGTAGTAAGCCCAAAGGAAGGGCTTGCGAGGCGGCAGCCATCAACCCCAGCATGCGCTGACAGAGCTCCATGCTGACTGTTTCTCTCAACCTGAATAGGGAGAGACACCGCTCTAATGAGGCAACTCTTTGTGTCGATAGGATCGCTTCCATGGACACTGAGTCCAGATGCAGACCCAAAAACTCGGTCTGTTGGCTGGGCACGAGGCGGCTCTTGTCTGGATTGACCTTCAGACCTAGCCGCTGAAGATGGTCTGTAACCATCACTGTGTGCTGTGCCAGCTGCTCCTTTGACTGTGCGCAGACGAGCCAGTCGTCCAGATAGTTCAGCAGTCGGACGCCTTGAGCCCGCAAAGGAGCTAAAATGGCGTCCATACACTTCGAAAAGGTTCGAGGAGCTAGAGACAGGCCGAATGGCAGGACGCAAAACTCGTAGACCCTGCTCTGGAATGCGAATCGTAGATACTTCCTGTGACCCGGACAGATGGGAACGTGAAAGTACGCATCTGTCAGATCTATGGTGGTAAACCAGTCGCCCTGTCGGACAGACTGGACAATGTGCCTGTGCGTGAGCATCTTGAACGACAACACCCGTAGGTATTTGTTCAGTACACGCAGGTCTAGAATAGGACGGAGCCCGCCGTCCTTCTTTGGCACAAGGAAGTATTTGGAGTAGAACCCCTGGTCGGTCAGAGCAGGGTCTACTAGTTGAATGGCACGCTTCCTGAGCAATGCCTGTATTTCCACATTCAGAGCTGAGGACTGAACCACGTCCTTCACCACAGTTACCACCACTGTGGGGGTTTAACCGGAACTGAAGGGTGTACCCGGTGAGTATAGTTTTGCGCACCCAGATATCGCTGGTGCATTGTTGCCAAAACAGAAGCTGTGGAACAGTATAGGGTTGGGTTAATGGCTGCCTGGTTTTCTCAGGGCTGCTTAGGCTTCGCTCGCTCACGAGGGGCCTGGCCAGCGCCACGAGGGCGTGGTCTGCCGCCTCCTCTAGGTCGCCACCCTGTGCGCTGCGGTCGTCCCCTTGGGATTTGGCCACGCGCTGCCGTATCCGCCGGGGAGGTCTTAGTACCCCCTGGACGCGGCTGGTGTTGCGGTGGTGTTCTACGCCACTGATGTTCTTGTGGGCGTTTGACCTGGAAAGGCCTACGCGGCCATATCGTAGCCAACTGCTGTGATGCCTCTCTAGCCTTAGCTGAGCTTTGCAGCATCTCTTCCACCGCTGGGCCAAATGTGTGCCCCGGTGTAATTGGTGCATCCAACAAGGGAGCTTTGTCATGCTCCTGGACTCTCGCCTGCGAGAGCCAGAGCTGTCGTCTGGCCACCACCAGAGACGTGATGCTCCTGCCCTGGGCCCGCGCGTTAAGCTGGGCTAGCTTGACCAGCAGCTGGGCAACTAGCCCCAACTCCGCTCTCAGAGACACCGAAGGGTAGTCTGGGAGATCCTTTATTAGCGCAGCCTGATAAACTGAGAGGAGGCTGGCCAGATTGGACAGCCTAACTGCCTCTGTAGCCGCCGAATAGCCCCTCTTGAGGTGCACCTCAGTGATCCTGCACTGCTTGTTAGGACAGGTGGGGTCTTTCACCAACCCAGAGAGTGTTGGTGACTTCACCAACGCTGCGAACGCAGCGCCAACTGGCGGAAATGACGCCAGACCCGCTTCACTCGCACCTTGCATGGTAAAGGCAGCCGCCTTACGCGAGGTTGCCTGGGCGGAGGCTGGAGTCCCCCAAGTGGACTGCACCTCCTTAACAAAGTCTGGGAAGGCCGGAAGCGTCCTAGACTGCTGGCCCTGTGCCAAAGGCGACTCAAAAAGAGAGCGCCTAGGTTCTTCAGTGGCAGGCCATTCTAAGCCCAGGTGGCGAGTCGCCCGCTCTACTAGGGACCATAAAGAGTCATCTACTCCTACCTCCATCTCAGACTCTGAGTGGTGGGACGTGAGCTCTGCCTCCACACTATCCTCTCCGTGGAGAGGCTCACCCTCTGATGCATCTCGAGAGATAGCATCCACGTCCCATGCGTCCTGTTGCGCAACTGGAACGGACAGGGGTTGTGGTAGGATGATCGGCTGGTTGACAGCCGGTCTGACTGGCTCCTCTGCGGCCCGAGCTGTGGCCAGGGACATGAGCAGCGATTGCTGCCCCATCATAAGGTCCATAAACTGAGACATCTTATTAGTAAGTTCAGTTACACCACCTCTCCTGTCGCGACGAGGAGAACGGGAACGTCCTCTCCTTCGGGGCGATCTAGAGCGGGATCTCGAGATCTGACGGGGGCGTTCGCCGCGAGGAGAAGGGCCTCGCCTTACAGAAAGGCTGTGGGAGCGGTCTCTCTTACGCCTAACGTCAGGAGATCGTTGACCAGGGGTAACCTGGGAAGGCGAACTCCTGGAAAAAGGCAGCTTCGCTGGCGGGGAAGCCAAAGAAGGCTGCGGGGCGGAAAGGGTGTGTGACGACCCAGATGAAGGGGAACGATCCCCGACTGCTCTCCTCGCCCTACGACGCAGAGTGCGCGTCTGAAAGCTTGCACATAACGTGCAAAAGGCCTTGTCTGCCAAAGCAGATGCCGCATGCTCCGGCCCCAGACAGGACACGCAGTCCTCATGCGGGTCATTAGCCGGTAACTTCGTCCCACAGGTGACACAACGGTGAAATGACATGGTGCAGCACGTTGTATGCCGAAGCGTACCGTGCCAGTAATAGGAGCGCCGAGCGTTAAGCACTGAGCACCAAGCGAACAGCTTTAAGGTGCGTTGAGGCGCGTGCACCAAGCACTGAAAGACAATCGTCGAGTGCGTGCACTAAGGCACCGAGCGTCGAGGTGCGTGCACCAAAGGTGCGTGCACCGAGCACCGAGCGTCGAGGTGCGTGCACCGAGGCACCGAGCACCGAGCGTCGAGGTACGTGCACCGAGGCACCGAGCGTCGAGGTGCGTGCACCAAGGCACCGAGCACCGAGCGTCGAGGCACATGCACCGAGGCACCGAGCGCCGAGCGTCGAGGTGCGTGCACCGAGCACCGAGGGTCGAGGTGCGTGCACCGAGGCACCGAGCACCGAGCGTCGAGGTGCGTGCACCGAGGCACCGAGCACCGAGCGTCGAGGTGCATGCACCGAGGCACCGAGCACCGAGCGTCGAGGTGCGTGCACCGAGCACCGAGCGTCGAGGTGCGTGCACCGAGGCACCGAGCGTCGAGGTGCGTGCACCGAGGCACCGAGCACCGAGCGTCGAGGTGCGTGCACCGAGGCACCGAGCACCGAGCGTCGAGGTGCGTGCACCGAGCACCGAGCGTCGAGGTGCGTGCACCGAGGCACCGAGCGTCGAGGTGCGTGCACCGAGGCACCGAGCACCGAGCGTCGAGGTGCGTGCACCGAGGCACCGAGCACCGAGCGTCGAGGTGCGTGCACCGAGGCACCGAGCGTCGAGGTGCGTGCACCGAGCACCGAGCACCGAGCGTCGAGGTGCGTGCACCGAGGCACCGAGCACCGAGCGTCGAGGTGCGTGCACCGAGGCACCGAGCACCGAGCGTCGAGGTGCGTGCACCGAGGCACCGAGCACCAAGCGTCGAGGTGCGTGCACCGAGGCACCGAGCACCGAGCGTCGAGGTGCGTGCACCGAGCACCGAGCGTCGAGGTGCGTGCACCGAGGCACCGAGCGTCGAGGTGCGTGCACCGAGGCACCGAGCACCGAGCGTCGAGGTGCGTGCACCGAGGCACCGAGCACCGAGCGTCGAGGTGCGTGCACCGAGCACCGAGCGTCGAGGTGCGTGCACCGAGGCACCGAGCGTCGAGGTGCGTGCACCGAGGCACCGAGCACCGAGCGTCGAGGTGCGTGCACCGAGGCACCGAGCACCGAGCGTCGAGGTGCGTGCACCGAGGCACCGAGCACCGAGCGTCGAGGTGCGTGCACCGAGGCACCGAGCGTCGAGGTGCGTGCACCGAGCACCGAGCACCGAGCGTCGAGGTGCGTGCACCGAGGCACCGAGCACCGAGCGTCGAGGTGCGTGCACCGAGGCACCGAGCACCGAGCGTCGAGGTGCGTGCACCGAGGCACCGAGCACCAAGCGTCGAGGTGCGTGCACCGAGGCACCGAGCACCGAGCGTCGAGGTGCGTGCACCGAGCACCGAGCGTCGAGGTGCGTGCACCGAGGCACCGAGCACCGAGCGTGGAGGTGCGTGCACAGGTGCGTTGCGTGCACTGAGCCCAAGCACTAGGCGCCGAAGCGCTGACACCGAAAGCGCCGGAGCGCGTGTACTGCACCAGACGATCCACGTCAGCTGACCCGCAAAGCGGAGACGCTATGTGCTCTAGTACTGTGTCTGAGTCTCGAAAGACAAGGTGTTGTGCTGCTTATAAGGGCAACAGTTAATGCACTTGGTGGTCGTCTTCCTTATACTGTATGGGAAAAAAACTTTTTTTTTTTTTTTTTTTTATTTGTTTGGACGCTGCAGCAGACACTACGTATAGTGTAAGAACAGTGGGGCTATACTCAATAGCAGCCACGTGGCGGTAGAATGCGCCGCGGTGGGGGGGGAGACTGCAATGCAGGCTGCACGCACACACACACACACACGCGGTCTAGCCTAAGCAAGACCGAGGCTGCAAAAATGCGCGTGGCCTAAGGCCAACGCAACACGCGTCCCAAACAATATACAATAAAGAATATATATAACAATATATATATATATACACAAAAACCCAAATAATAAATATAATATAAATTATATATTATAATAATAACAAAGAAAAGGAAGACGGGAGACCACGAAGACGCGATGCCGAAGCAAAGCGAAAGGAAAAATATATATTAACAAGAAAATATATATAATCCTAAAAACACAGTAACTGAAATAAACTCAGAGAAGGGGTAATTAACCAGCTTCTCAAGCGTAAGCTAATCGAGTACAATCAGTTAACAAGATCTATTATCTATTACCTACCGTACCAAGGCTGAAGACAAAAGAGGAAGTGCATCCACACGCGCGCAGTTAAGTAAGCTCCCAGGGGGGCGGGCTTACACTGCAGCTGGCGTGGCAGCTTTGCTATAAAAGCTCAGCCTACCGGTGCTGCCTGACGGCAATATCTCATGTTGATGGTTATTTTCGACTTGAAAGGGAACGTATTATCACAACTGAGCTGTGTGCAAGATTGTGGTGGAAGTTTAAGAGTAATGTAGTGTGTGGACCCCTTGCCGGAGATTCGATTTGTTGTATATTTAGCACAGTGTTAAACTTACCTGTGTGGAAGCAACGCTCACTTCTCTAGCCTGTATGATCTTGCTTCAAATTGCCGACGGACTGGTTTAAATAACTGCAACTTGCAGTGCAGTTGCAGTGCAAGGCATTTTTAAGACCAACTGTAATTACAGCACCAGTAGGCAACGTGAAAGAGCACTGTGTGGATTTGCCTGTGCGTGGATTACAAACAGCAGTATTAGTTACCTAGAGACCTATCTGCTTACTTTTGAACTGTGTGCTCAAGCACTGATAAAGGAAACACACGACACAGACTGTGTAATTTTATTTTTAGTATAACGCCAGCATGGATACTGCTGGTCCAGCTAGTGTCCATTCCTTCTTCCACCAGCAGAGGTCTCCTGCTAACCTTGAAAGAAAAAGAAACAGACGCTT
The DNA here is from genome assembly GCF_902713425.1 of Acipenser ruthenus. Lineage (NCBI taxonomy): Eukaryota > Metazoa > Chordata > Actinopteri > Acipenseriformes > Acipenseridae > Acipenser > Acipenser ruthenus. The sequence continues at coordinate 12,187,065 of NC_081208.1, read as the reverse complement.
CATTTATTTGAAATACAGGACTGTGTAACTATCATTACGACCTCTATGTACCTGATGTCCTTGTGTGGGCCAGACTGGACACCTTTCCTCTTGTGTGGAGGGAAGTAAAACCTGGAGAACGTACCTGAAACACCTGGAAGGGAACAAAGTAACAGTTACAGCCCAGTCCTGGGTTTGGATTATAAATGCACCTTTAAAACCTGTACTTACCTTTGTGGAGGTCACTTTTGAAAGGGTGTGGCAGGAACCTGTACCAACCAGGAAGATCTGAGACTGGAACTATTTTTGTTTAGTTCTCCAGTAGGGTGGTTTTTGTACTGCAGTAATTTTACTACACACTGCAGTATTTTATTTTATTTTTACTACACACTGCAGTCATTTTTATTTGCACAGGGCTTAGCCTCTGCAAGGATAGACAGGGATCAAGAAGTGAGCGAGGGCCCAAGTGGGCAGGTGTTATTTTGGTTTTTGTTTATTTTTATTGCTACAAATACACTGTGTGTTGCCGTGAAAAATAAAAGCCTGCCCAGGTTAAACCCACACCTCTGTGTCAGTGTCGCCTCTTTTACTGCAGGTTAGGCTACCACACCAAACAACATTTTACAATATATATATATATATATATATATGTGTGTGTAGAGAGAGAGAGAGAGAGATAGATATAAATCATTTTGTTATATATTTGCCAACACTTATTAAAAAACATTACCCATTTTTCTCAGATACTCCATTCCTCTAGTAAATGCATTAGATGTTTATTGCCTAAAGCTGTCACACAAAAGGTTCTGCAGAGAGGTGGCTAGGGTGCTGATGGTAACTGACAGTGACCCTGAGTCACACTCCACGATTCCATCTGACTCTGGTAGTGATTTTTACCCCACTGATAGTCCCAGTGATGACACTATTGTTACTCAGGAAGAGGATTCTCCATCTGCTATGGAAGAGCCTGTTGAAGGTCTAGAAATAGAGACCGAGGAACAACCTGCATGTTCTAGTAGGCCAAAAGGGTATGTGCCACTATACAGTTGGATGCCCCCCAATAATTTATGCTAAATTCAGACAAAAAGGTTTTAATCCTGAGGCCTAAAAAACTCAGTGATGAATTGATGTTTTCTGATGTAAACGTTGCTGGACACAACGTTAGCCCAAAAGCATCATCACACAACTTGGGTGTGATTTTTTACCCTGGTCTTTCATTTGACACACACATAAAAACATGTTAAAACATGGAAGAGCCCAGGTATACAGGCGATGTCACACTCCAGATGATTGTTCTAGTTTTCGCGACTCACCGCAAGCCCCCTGCACAATCCAGAAGCAGGCACATTTAGATAATCGATTCTCTCATTGTCTGCACCAACCAAAAACATTAAGTAAAAATGAAGTTTCTATATATATGGAGGCTGTGTGGTCCAGTGGTTAAAGAAAAGGGCTTGTAACCAGGAGGTCCCTGGTTCAAATCCCACTTCAGCCACTGACTCATTGTGTGACCCTGACCAAGTCACTTAACCTCCTTGTGCTCCGTCTTTCGGATGAGATGTAATTGTAAGTGACTCTGCAGCTGCTGCATAGTTCACACACCCTAGTCTCTGTAAGTGGTCTTGGATAAAGACGTCTGCTAAATAAACAAATAATTATATATATTTATATATTTATCTCGTTTTAAAGTTTGTTTTTTTTAATTTTGGCACAAATTATCCTCTATACTCCCTGGACATGAACTGTCTTGTGCAGGTAAGTGCTTTGAGCGTTTTTCCCTTTACAGGTTCAGTCTCATTAAAGTTCAGCAGCTGTCCCTCCCAGTGAGAGATCATGCTGATACTTGTTGTGATAATAAAATTAAACTTTAACAGCAATATTGATGCTGTATAATATGCCTTTGGCAAGTTGCTAAATACAGTTTTTGTAACACAATTTGTTTGCTTAACTTTTGCTTGCTTACTACAGTCCGAGGTGCCAGAGTTGGTGGAGGAGGTGGAAAGGTACTGGCTAGATATAGTCAGTCTCACCTCCATGCACAGCATCGGCTCTGGAACCAAACTTCTCGACCAAAGGTGGACTCTATCCTTCTCCAGAGAGGCCCCCTGTGAGCAGCCCTGGGCAGATGTGGGAATATACAGTTGGAGTTTGTGCAGGTGGACGAGAGGGTTGCCTCGGTGAGACTTCTGGAATCTAAGAGGAAAACTCTGACTGTTGTAGGTGCATATGTGCCAGACAGCAGCTCTGAGTATTCAGTCTTCTTGGAGACAGTGGTGCTTGAAAGGGTGCCACCTACTGACTCTTACAGTCTTCGTGGGTGACTTCAATGCTAACGTGGGCAACGATGGAGATACCTGGAGGGAAGTGATTGGGTGGTACAGCCTCCCTGATCTGAACCTGAGTGGTGAATTGTTACTGTACTTCTGTGCTAGTCATGGATTGTCCATAACGAACACCATGTTTGAACACAAGGAGGCTCATAAGTGTACCTAGTGCTAAAGCACCTTAGGCCAAAGTTCAGTTCTTTGTTTGGTTTGATTTTTATTAACACTTATCGTGTCTTTGTTTAACAGACAATAAAAGTCTGATGACCAAGCTTAAGCAAAGACAGAGTGACAGTCTTTGTCACAATAAATTAAGCCAAAATACATATAGACAAAAATCCACTGGGAGCAAGGGACAAGAAGGAATGAGCACCATGAGCATCTGAGAGAGGACACTGTGAGTCGACCAGCAGAGGAAGTGTGGAGAAGATGTTAGGCTAGGTGAAGTCAACGCAATGGACTGTTCAAAATACACATGAGAGTGACTTACTTACTGCCTTACACCTGAATTACTGCCTGGAAGGAGGCAACCCATCAGGCCTTGGAACCCCAGAGATTTATTTTGTTTTTCTCTCCTCTGCCCCTATAGTTATTCTGATGTACTGTGTTCTAATGCACTGACCAATAATGTGAAAGCACTCGGTGGCAATTCATTGCGAAGGGCGCTATATCAAATAAAAAATGATTGATTGATTAACATGTTGTGTAGCTTTTCAGAGTACAGCAGCACCAGTGTATCCAATGTGTGTGTAAGCCTGTCTATTAACCGGTATGCACAATGCAGTATAGCATGCCTCCTCTTATTTGAAGGAATGATTCAATAATCACTACCCTATTTAATCAGACGTCGCACTGCAATAGCTTTTGTTATTAGTTTGGAGTCATTTTAGATGTAATGTGTACAATGTACAAAAATATTAGTTTGTTTTTGTAAGCTAATCATTATAGCCTATTTTCAACTGTGAGATGTTCAGGTCTGGATTATAACAAAACTTTGACCAACCCGCTAACAGTAAACTACAAACTTGTAGACTTTTTGTTATTCATGAGGAGAAGAAAGAAGCCTCTGACAAAATTTGAAGGCACCTACCCTACAGGTTAAACTTTGCTACAATGGGTCGATGTGGCAATGTGCCCCGCCCCTGTGTGCATTTTTGTGTTTTATGTTGTATGTAGTGTGTTAATGTTGGTGTATTGTAGTTGGTACACGGGATATAATGTGGGTAATGAGCACGAGTGTTTAAAATGTATAATTTTATTTAGGCACAGGGATTGCACTTCACTTCATGTGCATTTAAAGTATTTAATAATATGTGAGCACAGGGTTGCACAGATTTAGTTCATGTGCTGGGATTCAAGTGACTCACTGAACACACAACCCCAAGTGAGTGAAACGTGCATCTATATATACTGTTGTGCCGGGATTCAATTACTAATTAATTATTCTTATTTCTGCTAAGAAATAAGAAATAAGAATAATTAATTAGTAATTGAATCCCGGCACAACAGTATATATAGATGCACGTTTCACTCACTTGGGGTTGTGTGTTCAGTGAGTGGAGAACGGGTGTGGAGAGGAGAGAAAGTAAAGTAAACTAAAATAAACTAAAATAATAATTGTTATTTGTTTTGACTCACCGTGTTTGTTTGTCTGTTTGTCCACTGTTCGTTTAAGTGTTAGCCCGTTTTGTTTGTCTATTTACTTGGGCCTCAGGTGCCGTGTCATGTTTTCTATTTAAACCTTTTATCTTACAATAAAACACTGAGCACCACAGCGCTTCAGTTTCACTTGCCACAAAAAAAAAAAGATTGTTTTGTAACTAACAGCTTTGTCTGAGTTTTATTATAAAACAAAATCAGCTGAATTTGTTTAAAGGGACTTCATCTGATAAAAAATAAAACCTGAAAACGTCAAGCCCTACTTGTGTGTGTGTGTTCGGATTTACTTTTTCCACAATACTTGTTATATTTCATTTATGCAATATGGACCTCTGTTAATATGGGGCATAACACATTATTTTAAAATAAAATACAGTGCATATTGGGATACTATCGTATTAATTTCCACGGTTTGTTACGCTGCTGGGAATTGTAACTGAACTATTCTAATGGTGTGTGGACGCATTAAGCCTGACTAAACATGAAACGGTACTTCAGTGTGGAGGCTTTGAGCTGGATTAATTAGAGCGGTTTCGAGTACGGTTCTCGAGATCGGTTATGTAGTGTGGACAGGGCCTTTGTGTTTCTTTCTGGCCTGATGTCATGCCTACAGCCAGCCTGTCACAGTCGGTTAAAGTTTATTTTAATAGTTGAGAAAAAAGAATCCACACCAGGTTTCAAATGTAACCACACCCCCTGCATTGGTGCACAAAACAGGTGCTTTTTTTGGCACTGATAATAGTTTTTGTTTTATTATCAATAAAATTTAGCAGGGCAGGACAAAGATGATTTAAGGCCGTTGTTGCTTTTAACTTTATGATTTAATGGTCATTTATGGTAGAATACTCACCTACCCCAGGGTGTCAGCTTCAACAACATTACTGGGGAGTTGGTTCCAGACCCTCACAATTCTCTGTGTAAAAAAGTGCCTCCTATTTTCTGTTCTGAATGCCCCTTTATCTAATCTCCATTTGTGACCCCTGGTCCTTGTTTCTTTTTTCACGTCAAAAAGTCCCCTGGGTCGACATTGTCTATACCTTTTAGGATTTTGAATGTTTGAATCAGATCGCCGCATAGTCTTCTTTGTTCAAGACTGAATAGATTCCATTCTTTTAGCCTGTCTGCATACAACATGCCTTTTAAACCCGGGATAATTCTGGTTGCTCTTCTTTGCACTCTTTCTAGACACCTTTTTGTAACAAGGTGACCAGAACTGTAAATTAAACCAACAGCATTTACATAGTCTAGTTACATCAAAAAGAAAAACATACCGCCAGAATACTCAACATACGTCTTGAGGTTACAGCAAATTAAAAATCATGTTTCCAGACGGTACTTCTCGATTAAAAAATAAGTGGAAAATAAAATAAAATGCAAGATCCGTAACAGATAACTACAATCCATCCCACTCAATGTATACTGCAAGTCAAGAGTATTATCAATCTCCAATAATCTACTCAATTAGGCATAAATGAAGTGATCACTTTCAAAATATCCTGGTCAGTTTTTATCAATTTTTACCTATTTTTGTTTATGTTCTTTTAGACGAGAAGAATCTGTCTAACTTTCCCTTGTATTACGTCTTACGATCGACGTAAACATGTGCACTTGTTTGCTTAATACGGGACCATCCCGATTTCTCTCCCTTTGTAAGCCAGTTCCATCAAAACATTACACACAAAAGACAACATTCCTCCGCCCAGGAGAGCAACCACCAAGAAAAGGTGTTAAAACCAATCCTCGCCCAGGACAACTGGAAGCTGCTAGAGACTGGAATATGCTGGCAGATGTTGGTCAACGGCTTATTTTTCCACCTGAGATTGCCACCACTAACCTTCGACCAGATATTGTCTTTTGGTCTGGATCAGCACGCCTTATTCACCTGGTAGAGTTAACAGTGCCATGGGAGGATGCTGTAGATGAGGCGTATGAGAGGAAGAAACTGCGGTATGCTCAACTAGCCACTGAAGCGGAACAGCGAGGATGGAGAGTTCGGGTTTACCCAGTGGAAGTGGGTTGTCGAGGATTTGTGGCACACTCTACAACCCGGTTTCTCAGAGACGTCGGATTCAGTGGCCAAGAGTTGCGTCGCACAGTGAAGAACTTATCTGAAGCAGCAGAGAGGAGCAGCAACTGGCTGTGGTTGAGACGGAAAGATTCTGGCTGGGGACAGGTGAGTAAGCTGGGCTGAGTTGAGTGGGGGACGGAGGGGGGTGATGCTGGGACGCCAGAATCACCGTCGAGCCCTCTTGAGGTGTCGTGGGCTAGTCGACGAAACACTGAGGATGGAAGGTGCCCACTTGAAAACCCCAGAGATGTACCCTACTTAGCTCAATCCAGACGGTTGTCATGCTGATGCGCTGGGGAGGCCGCACTTTGGTTGATCCCCGGAGCCAGCATCGCAGCCGTTGTGTGTGCTGATGCGCCAGGGAGGCAAAATAAGCTGATCCCTGGAGCCAGCATTACACTTCAGCCATTAACACCAGACAGAAGGATATCTACATCATCATATGGAAGGAAACGTAAATGGATGGAGACGCATATGGATCACATTAGTTTACTGTAAAGCTACGTCTTAGTTGGTGCTTATCTTGGCGAGAGCCGAGTTCAAATCAGCATGAAGTTTTAACATCTACTCTCGTGTAATGGAAATCATCGTGTGGACAGGGCCTTTGTGTTTCTTTCTGGCCTGATGTCATGCCTACAGCCAGCCTGTCACAGTCGGTTAAAGTTTATTTTAATAGTTGAGAAAAAAGAATCCACACCAGGTTTCAAATGTAACCACACCCCCTGCATTGGTGCACAAAACAGGTGCTTTTTTTGGCACTGATAATAGTTTTTGTTTTATTATCAATAAAATTTAGCAGGGCAGGACAAAGATGATTTAAGGCCGTTGTTGCTTTTAACTTTATGATTTAATGGTCATTTATGGTAGAATACTCACCTACCTTGCCCTGAAGCAAAGTTTCATTTTGCCTGTGTGGGTGTGTGGTTGTGTGTGGGGGGGTGTGTGTGTATATATTGTGTATATAAAGAATAGCTCTTTTCAAGAAACTTACAGCTTTCTCTTGGTCTGGTACCAGAACACCCCTTGTCTGCACAAGTGAATTTGGGTAAGATCTACCATTTATATCTAGAACTTACAACTTAAAATGTTCATGAACGTGTTCTAGTAGTTAATATGTAGCAGACCATGTGTCAATTCATTTATTGTAACTTTTCTCACAGTTAATGAATTAATTACTACATTTAATTAACTATTAATGAACAAGTAAGCATTATATATATATATATATATATATATATATATATATATATATATATATATATATAATGTTGTTCATTAATAGTTAATAGGTGCTGTCACAATATTTAGCCCATACATTTACGTTAATTTAGTAATTAATTAATTGTGAGAAAATGTACAATAAATGAATTGACACATGGTCTGCTACACATTAACTAACTATTAAAATAATATGAAATCATGTTTTATTAATCTGTTTACTTCTTGTTCATTAATAGTTAATAAGTGCTACTAAACATTTACTTCAATTTATGAATTTATAAACTTTTAGAAATGTTACTACAAATCAAGTAACAAATTATCTACTAACTGTTAACTAACTATTAACAGACATAACAAATGTGTATTAATATATTTACTGTTTGTGTGTTAATAGTTAATAGGTGCTCCTTAAAATAAAGTGTGACCTTTAATTATACTCGAGATTTATAGGTACACTGCGACTCCTAAATTTTATGACTGTTTGCGGCCAACTTCTCTCTCCCAATGAGCTATTTTCAGCTATATATAGGTTTTGAACCCATAGCCCCTCCCACGGGTTAAACTATGTCCAAAGTCGCGTTCACGACTATAATAGGTTGCGTTATCTGCGCACACATTCTCTAGAATGGCTGTCCCGACAGCTTCAGCCAACACCAACTCATTGGGGCCTATGTACTAAGAAAGGCCAGTCGCAGGGCAAACTACCGCAATTAGCGTTTTTGTTGCTACTGTTGGCAAAAAAATCCTCTGTACTCAGAGAAGATATGTAAATGAAGAGACCAGCAATATATTCATTTGAATTTCTGTTGCGACACTTTAGCGAGATAAGCATTCCGTGAGATATGCAACATTTTTCAGAATAAATGACCGTTGTCTTTTGGATAGACTGACCTATATAGCCAGCCTCAACCTGGGATGAGTGGTGAAGGGGAAATATAGAATGCGATATTCGAAAAAGCAATGAACAAGGAGGCAGCAAATAAACTCTGAGTGATACAAAAGCATGGTATTAATGTCCTGTTCACAAGCAGGCTACAGTTTCTTTTGGAATAGAAACCACTTTCTGTATTAACTCACTTTCAATACCTGTACAGTAGCAATACAGTTATGATGACGTGTTTCTGAATTCATTGCTATGACAGCTGTATCACTTTTTATACAAACAGCTCCCTCAAGTAATATGCCTATGGCATGATTTACCGTATGTCAATGTATTTTTGTGGAAAAGCAGGCTAATATATTTCTGTAAGTAGTTCCAGTTTTGTTAGAGAAACCTGTAAACAATTTTTTTTTTAATATAGGCTACTATTCAGTGGTGTGTGATGACATATTTAGCAAGGCATTCAACATTTTTTAAAATTACCTTTTTTTAATAGTCCAATATCATTTAGATAGCAATGAAACCTATATTTGACAATGGCATTAAATGTGACTTCACTCACTGATTTGGTAATTCTGAGTCCTTTTGATGTCCAGGATAAAAATAAAAATATCAGAGCTTTACAATGTGTAACACTTGTTGATTCGTTTATCTGAAGATTAATGCAAGCTTGTTATAATGTGCGTCACTGCAGGCTAACTGCTTCAAACTTTTCTTCAGCTTTTTTTCCTGGGCTATCATGTCTGAACTAGGTTATATGCACGTATATTCTTCTGTTATATTTATTTATTGAGCATATTGAACAAAAACTCTTGTTCTAAACTAACTGATCGACCAAACCCTGTGCCAATACCAAATCAGGTGAGTATCTGGGCTTCCTTATAATAGGATAGATTGGGCTCCCATTAGCGCTATGCAGACTTAATGCACTTAGAACTGAGTGCTGTAGTACATTAGAATTGCAGTAGTGGGTTTAGCTGCATAGGATCAAACAAGAGAATAAAGACATAAAACAGTGACTGATCATCACTCCCTCAGAAGGTCAAAAACATTCGCCTATATATGTAGATAAATATATAGGACGACCATTGTAAAACATTAGCCTATATATGTAGATAAATATATAGGACGACCATTGTAAAACATTTACCTATATATGTAGATAAATATATAGGGCGACCATTGTAAAATATTTACCTATATATGTAGATAAATATATAGGGCGACCATTGTAAAATATTTACCTATATATGTAGATAAATATATAGGACAGTCGACCGAACCCACATCAACAACTTTTCCCTCTCTTTCAGCCTGGCCTGCTTTCCGATAGGACACACACTCTTAAGCTCCTGCAGTATGTTGTGAAATAAACTGCAAATCTTTTTCTTTTCAAACACTGAAGTGATTATTGGTTATTTGTGTGTGTTGGTGAGCATTGCTAATATTAATAATATTGTTTAGGGGTTAACCCAGAGCATTTAATAGAAATTAAATGTTAGTTTGTGTCTGTTGTGCTCTGGCCCTTGAGGTCTGTGTATTTATCAGGTCTCTAAAAGCTGTTTTAACTGGTAATTAAGAAAGAAAAGGTAACAACGTCACCTGACACTTCTGACTAGCTTGCGACAGGTTTACGACTCTTAAAACAGGCGCAATACTTTAGCACATCTACCCCATTGTCTCTAGATCCGGTAAGTATTTTATTTTGAAATAAAAAATTAGCAAAACTTTACCATTGTTTTAACCCAAAAATAAACCATGAGCTTAATCTTTCTCAACTCGCTGTTTTCTGGTCCTATCTACCGTAAGGAATATGTGCTCCTATTCCGCACAATAGACACAAGCAGGCACCGCTTTCAAACTCAAAGAAAAGTTTCCAACCGTCTTTTTATTTTTCTTTCTTTTACAGGTTTGGTTGCAGCCAACATACCACCCCAGAACAAAGGATCCCCTCTCTCCCTCCCAGGTAAGTTATTTGACATGTCATCTTTTTATATGTATAGGATTCCCCTCCCGCAGCACCTTTCTTTATTTAATTCAACCCATTGTAAACACTGTTAATTTATCAATCAGTTATGGAATGTTCGTGAGTCTCGTTGTGCTTTGCTGTGGGGATTAACAGTGATGGAGTTCCTTTTGTTTTTCACTCTGTTGTAAGATACAATAGTTCCCAGCCATACAAAAGTTCCCAGGTCAACTTCTGGTTTTAGTTTTTGTAGTTATTTTCAAATAAAAGAATTCAACTGCATATTTGATTTGGCATTTTAAAATCATAAATAACTAACCTACATCGTCACAGTCATGTAATGATGTCAAGCTGCAGTCTCAGGAAGAGACTCCCTACTTGGAGTGTTTCTTTTTAGCAGATTTGTGGCATCTTAAAGTGATAAAACGTCACCTGTATAAATAGGGGATTTGAAAGAAAAAAATGAAATCAATAACATTAATGTTTTCAACATAAACTACAATGATCAAATAAGAACCGTGAGTTTTTACAGCCATGACAATCATATCTGTCTCCTTCTAGTCTATATCACCTTTCGAATTGTAGATTGTGAGAAGTATACACCATCCTGACCACTTTTAAACTACAGTCCACTGTGCTCTTTCCAAGATGGCTTCACATGTCATTTTTAGAAGATGTTCAGAACTACATTTTTCATCATCTCCACCAATACATAAGTGTGCAGGAGGATGATGGGAAATGTAGTTCCTGTGTAACTGGCATACTCTCACGTTACACCCCAGCACAAAGCCAGTAACAAAACACATATAGAAAAGTAAATAAATGCAAAGACATGTTGTTATGCCCACGCTTTTTAAGTTCCCAGTGATAGTTAACCTGGCCCTTGGATCCCATCTAAATTAATTTAATGATAATAGCAACAAAATGAAGGATGTGCGTTGGTGCTCCATGCTACCATGCTTGGTGCCTCAGTGCCCTTGCATCAGCTCACAGTGCTAGAGCAACCCACCTAAGCCTTGGTGTGTACTTTACCTTGCGCTGCACATCCAGTGTTTCTAACAATTTCATCCCGAGGGCTACAGTGAAACGTACTGTCTCTAAATTGGGACTTTAGTGAAGACCGCATGTGTACGTGCATTATAGATAGTAATTCATAGCCAGCCAGCATTTTTGTAAATAGCAACACGTAATGTACAATCAGATAAACATTGTGTCAACGCTGTCAGTTTCAGGCAGAGCTTCATGGTCGGCAGGGTGACACAGCTGAGAGAATGCTTTCCTCTGTCATCCTGTCTGGTGCTGTCAGTGTCAGTTTCTCAGCACACAAGAAACGAGGTGCAAATAGGTGACTGATCGATCTGTATGAGTGTTTACGAAGGTGCTTTGTTAAAAAAAAAAATGTTAGTCTAAATTTATAACGGTGTTTTGTTTTTTAGCAAAATAAAATCTAAGCCTGTTTTTGGGACCCTGTCACACGGCTAGCTGAGTGGTGCCGTCAGAACCAGGAAATGAATACACAGAGAAATGAGGTGAAATGATGAAAGTGCTGTTGCGCGGTTTATTATAAATAAAAGGTTTAAACAAACAGAAGACAGGACACGGCACTTGCTCCAAAATAAATAGACAAACAAAACGGACTAACACTTAAACAAACGGTGGACGGACAGACACACAAACACGGTGAGTAAATAAACAAACAAGCATTGTGCTGGTCCTACCAGCACGCGATAGCAATTGTTATAAATATTTATCTTTAACTTTATTTCTCCTCCTCTCTCTCCCGTTCACTACTCACCGAACACCCAACCCCGAGTAAGTAAAACGTGCATCTATATATACTGTTGTGCTGGGATTCAATTACTAATTAATTATTCACTTGAACCAGCACGTGAATTAATTATGTGCAACCTCGTGCTCACATATTATATACTTTAAATGCACGTGAAGTGATGTGCAATCCCGTGCCTAAATACAACTATACATTTTAAATCACACGTGAAACACAGACCCGTTTATATCCCGTGTACCAATGCCTATACACCAATATTAACTCACCACACGCGACATACAACACAGAAATGCACACAGGGGCGGAGCACATTGCCACATATACCCCCCCTTGTGCGCAGCACACATGGCCTCAACGGCCACCTCCCCCCTTAAAAGCCCAAAAGTCCAGCACAAAGTCCTGGGCCAGAACCAGAGGCTTCAAGGGGCCCACAGGTTGTAAGGCTGTCAGCAGCAATGCTGACAGCGGGGTGGCATACTCCTGCGGAAATGCTGTCAGCAGAGACATTAATAGTCCCAAGTCTGGCTCCTCCAGCCGGGGTAGTCCTGGTAGCAGAAAGGCTGCTTGGGGGGTGGTCTCCTGACCTCCCCTCTTTTTCGTAGCCGGCAGCTCCCTTTTGTGGGGCTCCGGCCACAGTACTTCCTGCAGCGCACGTGCTGCAGTGGGAGCAGGTCTCCTGACCTCCCCCACGATCTCCGGCAACGAAACTGCTGCTGGGGTTGGTGGTCTCCAGACCTCCTCCCCCTTCTTCGTGGCCGGCAGCTCCCCTTGGTGGGGTTCCGGCCACAGTACTTCCTGCTGTGATGCGGAGCAACAGGCAGCCCCAGGCGATGCAAGGCAGGCATCCTTGGGCGAAGCGAGGCTGGCATCCTTGGGCGAAGCGAGGCTGGCATCCTTGGGCGGTGCCGGAGTCAGGACCAGTCGTGGTGCTGTGGTTGGCCACTGTAGCAGTGGCTGCGGCGGTGCTGGCCCTCTTCGTAGCCGCTGCAGCCGGGCTGTTTTCTGCTGTGCTCCCCTCAGCAGACTATGTAGTGGTTGCTGAGGAATGCCAGCAGCAAGTCCTGCTACTGTTTGTGAAGGGAGAGGCAGCTTCTGCACCTCTTCCCCTGGTGGTGATGGAGGCAGAGGTAACTCCTGCTCCTCTCCTCTTGGGGGTGAAGATGGCGGTCGGGGAAGTGATACCAGCAGGCATTGACCCTCTGCTGGTGGAAGTGGACCCAGCAGGCATTGACCCTCTGCTGGTGGAAGTGGCGGAGGTAGAGGCAGCTCCCAGCTGCTCTGCTCCTGCCGGTGAAGGTGGGAGCAGCGTGTAGTCTCCTGGCGACGAAGGTGGGAGCAGCGTGTAGTCTCCTGGCGACGAAGGTGGGAGCAGCGTGTAGTCTCCCCCTATTGCAGGGGACTGGTGCGGCTCTCCCCCTATTGCAGGGGACTGGTGCGGCGCTCCCCTTATTGCAGGGGACTGATGCGGCGCTCCCCCTATTGCAGGGGACTGGTGTGGCTCTCCCTCGGAAGGGGAAACCAGCAGGCATTCTTCCTCTGCTGGTTGTGATGGGGTAACCTGCAGGCATTCGTCCTCTGCTGGTTGTGATGGGGAAACCAGCAGGCATTCTTCCTCTCCTGGTTGTGATAGGGAAACCAGCAGGCATTCTTCCTCTGCTGGTGGAGATGGGGACAGCAGGCATTCTCCCTCTGCTGGTGGAGGTGGGAACAGCAGGCATTCTTGCTCTGCTGGTGGAGGTGGGAACAGCTGTCTCTCAGGCTTTGGATTCCCGCGGTCCCCCCGTCTGGGCGCTGGATGCACGGGCTCCTCCCACTCAGGTGCTAGTTCCTCCTCATAACTGCGGAAGGGACAGACGTCAAAGTAATGCTTACCCTCGCATAGGCATTATTTATTTATTTTTTTAAACAGTCCTGTGGGGTTTTTTTTACACAAAAACACCTCTCCTGGTCTGACGCTTGGAGGCGCTGTTATCCCACGCAGGGCACCATATGTCACACGGCTAGCTGAGTGGTGCCGTCAGAACCAGGAAATGAATACACAGAGAAATGAGGTGAAATGATGAAAGCGCTGTTGCGCGGTTTATTATAAATAAAAGGTTTAAACAAACAGAAGACAGGACACGGCACTTGCTCCAAAATAAATCGACAAACAAAATGGACTAACACTTAAACAAACGGTGGACGGACAGACACACAAACACGGTGAGTAAATAAACAAACAAGCATTGTGCTGGTCCTACCAGCACGCGATAGCAATTGTTATAAATATTTATCTTTAACTTTATTTCTCCTCCTCTCTCTCTCGTTCACTACTCACCGAACACCCAACCCCGAGTGAGTAAAACGTGCATAAATACAACTATACATTTTAAATCACACGTGAAACACAGACCCGTTTATATCCCGTGTACCAATGCCTATACACCAACATTAACACACCACACGCAACATACAACACAGAAATGCACACAGGGGCGGAGCACATTGCCACAGACCCCAACTGTTGTTCGGCACTTCACATTAGGACTAGTAAGTTTACACCAGGCCTACCAAGTTTACTGGTTTAAAAGTTTAAAAGGTACTGGTCCTTTGGACTAGCAGCACAGTATTGTTAGTTTCTAACCCTGCACACAGATACACTCATGCACTGATGCACGCAAACTGACACACACACATAGTGACACACTGACACATGCAAACTGACACACACACATAGTGACACACTGTCACACACACAATGACATAGTGACACACACACACATTGACACACACACACAGACATTTTTACTCACCCAAAGCAGGACATTGTAATGAGTCCAAGTACAGTGTTGTGACGAATGTTTCCAGAAACATTTACACAGCCGCTGCCCCTGACCGAGAAAAAAAATACTTCTTGCAATACATTATCAAAATGTATTACAAATATACAAGTAATTCATATTGATATCAGTGTACCAGTTTATCAGGGTGTATTAAGAACATAAGAAGAACATAAGAAAGTTTACAAACGAGAGGAGGCCATTCAGCCCATCTTGCTCGTTTGGTTGTTAGTAGCTTATTGATCTCAGAATCTCATCAAGCAGCTTCTTGAAGGATCCCAGGGTGTCAGCTTCAACAACATTACTGGGGAGTTGGTTCCAGACCCTCACAATTCTCTGTGTAAAAAAGTGCCTCCTATTTTCTGTTCTGAATGCCCCTTTATCTAATCTCCATTTGTGACCCCTGGTCCTTGTTTCTTTTTTCAAGTCAAAGAAGTCCCCCGGGTTGACATTGTCTATACCTTTTAGGATTTTGAATGTTTGAATCAGATCGCCGCGTAGTCTTCTTTGTTCAAGACTGATAGATTCAATTCTTTTAGCCTGTCTGCATACGACATGCCTTTTAAACCCGGGATAATTCTGGTCGCTCTTCTTTGCACTCTTTCTAGAGCAGCAATATCCTTTTTGTAACGAGGTGACCAGAACTGAACACAATATTCTAGGTGAGGTCTTACTAATGCATTGTAAAGTTTTAACATTACTTCCCTTGATTTAAATTCAACACTTCTCACAATATATCTGAGCATCTTGTTGGCCTTTTTTATAGCTTCCCCACATTGTCTAGATGAAGACATTTCTGAGTCAACATAAACCCCTAGGTCTTTTTCATAGATCCCTTCTTCAATATCACTATCTCCCATATGATATTTATAATGCACATTTTTATTGCCTGCATGCAATACTTTACACTTTTCTCTATTAAATTTAATTTGCCATGTGTCTGCCCAATTTTGAATGCTGTCTAGATCATTTTGAATGACCTTTGCTGCTTCAACAGTGTTTGCCACTCCTCCTATTTTTGTGTCGTCTGCAAATTTAACGAGTTTGCTTACTATATCAGAGTCTAAATCATTAATGTAGATTAGGAATAGCAGAGGACCTAATACTGATCCCTGTGGTACACCACTGGTTACCTCACTCCATTTCGAGGTTTCTCCTCTAATCAGTACTTTCTGTTTTCTACCTGTTAACCACTCCCTAATCCATGTGCATGCATTTCCTTGAATCCCTACTGTGTTCAGTTTGAGAATTAATCTTTTATGCGGGACTTTGTCAAAAGCTTTCTGGAAATCTAATTAAACCATGTCGTATGCTTTGCAGTTATCCATTTTCAATGTTGCATCCTCAAAAAAGTCAAGTAGGTTAGTTAGACATGATCTCCCTTTCCTAAAACCATGCTGGCTGTCTCCCAGGATATTGTTACCATATAGGTAATTTTCCATTTTGGATCTTATTATAGTTTCCATAAGTTTATATATAATAGGGGCAGCAGTGTGGAGTAGTGGTTAGGGCTCTGGACTCTTGATCGGAGGGTCGTGGGTTCAATCCCCGGTGAGGACACTGCTGTTGTACCCTTGAGCAAGGTACTTTACCTAAATTGCTCCAGTAAAAACCCAACTGTATAAATGGGTAAACCTTAGCTTTAGTCATTACTTTTGGGGTTTTAAAAAATATTTCAAATGAGACCATGTTGTGGTCTGAGTTTGCCAATGGCTCTCTGACCTCTGTTTTAGTTATTCTGTCTTCATTATTTGAAAAGACTAAATTAAGGCATGCCTCCCCTCTAGTCGGTGCCTTGACAAATTGCGTTAGGAAGCAGTCATTTGTCATTTCCACCATTGCAATTTCGTCCGTCGTGCCCCCCATTGGGTTTTCACATTTTATACAGGGGAAGTTGAAATCCCCCATTAGTATGGCTTCTCCTTTTCTACACGCATTTCGAATGTCATTGTACAACAGATTATTTTGCTCAGCGTCTGAATTTGGCGGTCTGTAGCATGCTCCTATTATTATGCCCTTTGAATTTGTGTCCATTATTCTGACCCATATTGATTCTGCATTGTTTTCTTTGTCCTGATTTAACACCTGGGCTTCAAGGCTATTTCTTATGTATAGCGCTACCCCTCCCCCTCTTCTGTCCTGCCTGTCTTTCCTATACAGTGTGTACCCACTAATATTATATTCGTCTCCATCACTCTCAGACAACCAAGTTTCTGTAACACCTATCACATCGTAGTTATTTGTTAGTGCAGTAGCTTCAAGTTCTAACATTTTGTTTCTGAGACTTCTAGCATTAAGATAAATACATTTAATAGTGGTCTTACCTGAGTTGTTGCCCTTGTTTTGATGTAGTCTCCCTTCTGTTTTTTTGTTTTCTCCCCCTTTCCTTTCTAGTTTAAATGCTTCTGTACCGCCTGAAGGATCCTTTCTCCGAGTAGATTGGTTCCCTTTCTGTTTAAGTGCAGTCCGTCCCACCTGTATAGATAGTCCTTGTTGTAGAAAGTGCTCCAATGTTCAAGAAAGGTGAAGCCTTCCTGTGTGCACCACGATTTCACCCATGCATTTTGATTTTGTATTTCCAGCTGTCCATATGGTCCTTTGCAAGGCGCCGGCAGTATCCCAGAAAATACCACAGTTTTGGTCTTGTCTTTTAATTTCCTTCCTAGCTCTCTGAATTTGTTTTGCAGGGATCTTGGTCTGTCTCTTCCAATGTTGTTTGTACCAATGTGGACGACTACTACCGGGTCATCTCCTGTTCGTTCTAGGAGCCTGTCCACATTATCAGTGATGTGCTTGACTGAGGCTCCTGGAAGGCAGCACACTGTTGTAGTAAGGGGGTCCAAACTGCGAACTGAACTTGCTGTGTTTCTCAGTATGGAGTCCCCAACAATCATGACCTCCCTTCTTTTTGTAGGAGGTATAGCATCGGGGTTAGTGTTGTAAACTGATACCAGAATCTAGTGTAGTAACCTTATACCGTACCAGAGTTTATAATGCTGTACTACAGTTTATTACAGTATTGGATGGGTTGTTCTGTATAATCTATTGCACTTCGCTGTTTATTAGTAATAAGAAGAAGAAGAAGAAGAAGAAGAAGAAGGAGGCATGCTAACGGAACGTTTTTGGGGTTCGCATTTAAATACTATGCAACAGCAGTAGCTACGTTTTGAAAGCAGTGAAGCTGTGCATGGTTCGAGAGGAGGCTACAGTAGCTGACTGCCTCGCTTGGGTGCGTGGTACAAAAAGTGAAACATAATAGTGTGTTAAAAGACAGCTAACGTTAAAATTGGGGGTTTATTTTCATTGATTATTCATATAGCTAGGTTATTCAGCAGGTCTATATTGATATATTTATTGTTGGTTACGCAGAGAGCTTCTGGTACATGTTGTTATATATGAGGGATTTTGTAGGTAATATTTGTCGAAAGGATAATAATAATTTCATTTAAATGCCAGTTTGTTTTATTTCTTCACCGATGACGCTGTGCTCATGTTCATGCCCACGCTGGGTGTTCTGTTGTGACGTGCACGTGCAGTTTGTCCGTTCAAGCAGCTCAGTTGAGTTTTTGGAAATGAACTTTGCTCTGAGGGCAGATCAGCTCTGGGGGCAGAACTAATGTGTCGCGTCTGATTGGTTACTTGATTTTTGCCAAAGGCGGGACTAAAAGGCTTAGATAGAACATGACCTGTATCGTCTAAAAAATATACGTAGCAGAATATATTTACATTTTTCGATTATAGGAGTTGTCAAGAATTCCATTATGAAACATGGGATTTATCAGGTGCAATGACAGCTGAAAGTGGTAAGGGAAAATATTGGAGCACTAAAACAGTTCATTTTTAAATGCATGAAAAACAATGCTGCTAGTGGTTCTTTTTTGTCAAGATGGTTTTAGACATGCTTTTTTTTTTTATTTTAATTTAGTTGTTGCCAATTATTTTTATTATTTTCTCCCAATTTGGAATCGCCAATTATTTTATTATGCTCAGCTCACCGCTACCACTCCTATGCTGACTCGGGAGGGCGAAGCCGAACACACGCTGTCCTCCGAAGCGTGTGCCGTCAGCCGACCGCTTTTTTTCACACTGTGGACTCACCATGCAGCCACCCAAGAGCTACAACGTCGGAGGACAACGCAGCTCTCGGGCAGCTTACAGGCAAGCCCGCAGGTGCCCGGCCAACTACAGGGGTCGCTGGTGCGTGGTGAGCCGAGGACACCCTGGCCGACCCGTCGAACTCGCGACGTCCAGACTATAGAGCGCATCCTGCACTCCACGTGGAGCGCCTTTACTGGATGCGCCACTCGGAAGCCCCAGACATGCTTTTTAATAATGCATAGTAAGCTATTTAATGTTGCTGATACAGAATGAGGCTTGTCAGTGTAATTCTTCCCCAAAGGACAAGCAGATCTGTTTCCCTCCTGTCCTGAGAGCAGGACTGTCACTCCTGTCCCGAGAGAAGGCCTGTACCCCTGCCCCGAGAGCAGTCCTGTGCCCCTGCCCCGAGAGCAGTCCTGTGCCCCTGCCCCGAGAGCAGATCTGTGTCTCATATCTGCCCCTAACAGAGCCCCATGCCCCTCGCTAGGGCATGTCTGCCTTTTTCACATTGAAATTATACTTTGTTTAAATGGGTAATATTCTGTTATTCTAGGCCAGGTTATATTAATGTTGTTCATTATGTTAACCTAACAATCTTTTGGTTTCTAGACATCATGGTAAAAGGAAATAAGACTGGGTTAGGGGCAGAGATGAGAGAATATCTGCCACTGATGCAAGGGCAAACTTGTTCTTTCGACAGGAGGGGCTCAGACCTGTCTGCTTTTAGGGCAAAAAGGATACAGACCTGCTCTGGGGGCAGGGGCACAGGCCTGCCCTTGGGGAATGAGGGCACAGGCCTGCCCTTGGGGAATGAGGGCACAGGCCTGCCCTTGGGGAATGAGGGCACAGGCCTGCCCTTGGGGAATGAGGGAACAGGCCTGCTCTGGGGGAATGAGGGAACAGACCTGCTCTGGGGGCAGGAGAGGAACAGATCTTATTTATTTTATTTTTGACCAAAAATCTATATGGGGGTGAATTTGGGTATCTAACATGTTTATTTCAAACATTATTAGCCTTTAAAAGCAGTGTGTGTGTGTTTTCACAGAACATTGGCAGGGTGGTACCCCCTAGGTATAAACACGAAAATCTCAGGAACTATAAAGAGTTGACCGCTCAAATTTCACAAAGTTTCTAACAAACACTTTTACTAACTTTTTGCCGATTTTTAACCAAATGTGTGACGTATGGTGACATTGGCTGGTTGAATTGACAAGGAATGACCCAAGGAGGCTGTGTGGTCCAGTGGTTAAAGAAAGGGGCTTGTAACCAGGAGGTCCCCGGTTCAAATCCCACCTCACCCACTGACTCATTGTGTGACCCTGAGCAAGTCACTTCACATCCTTGTGCTCCGTCTTTCGGGTGAGACGTAGTTGTAAGTGACTCTGCAGCTGATGCAGCTGATGCAGAGTTCACACATCCTAGTCTCTGTAAGTCGCCTTGGATAAAGGTGTCTGCTAAATAATAATAATTATATATATATATATATATATATATATATATATATATATATATATATATATATACAGTGCCTATAGAAAGTCTACACCCCCTTTCAAAATGTTCACCTTTTGTTGCCTTATAGCCTGGAATTAAAATGCATTAAAATAGTTTTTTTTTCATTTATCTACACATCATTACCCCACAACTTCCAAGTGAAAAAAATATTCTAGAAATTTGTAGAAAATTAATTAAAAATAAAAACTGAAATAGCTTGGTTGGATAAGTGTCCACCCCCCTTGTAATAGCAATCCTAAATTAACTCAGGTGTAACCATTCGCCTTCAAAATCACATACCAAGTTAAATGGCCTCCACCTTTGTTAAATTGTAGTGATTCACATGATTTCAGGATAAATTCAGCAGTTCCTGTAGGTTCCCTCTGCTGGGTAGTGCATTTCAAAGCAAAGACTCAACCATGAGCACCAAGGCGCTTTCAAAAGAACTCCGGGACAAAGTTGTTGAAAGGTACAGATCAGGGGATGGGTATAAAAAAATATCAAAGGCCTTGAATATCCCTTGGAGCACGGTCAAGACGTTTATTAAGAAGTGGAAGGTGTATGGCACCACCAAGACCCTGCCTAGATCAGGCCGTCCCTCCAAACTGGATGACCGAGCAAGAAGGAGACTAATCAGAGAGGCTACCAAGAGGCCAATGGCAACTTTGCAAGAGCTACAGGCTTTTATGGCCAAGACTGGTCAAAGTGTGCATGTGACAACAATATCCCAAGCACTCCACAAATCTGGCCTGTATGGTAGGGTGGCAAGAAGGAAGCCATTACTCAAGAAAGCCCACCTTGAATCCCGTTTGAAGTATGCAAAAAAAACACTCGGGAGATTCTGTAGCCATGTGGCAAAAAGTTTTGTGGTATGACGAAACTAAAATGGAACTTTTTGGCCTAAATGCAAAGTGTCATGTTTGGCGCAAACCCAGCATAGCGCATCACCCAAAGAACACCATGCCTACTGTGAAGAATGGTGGTGGCAGCATCATGTTACAGGGATGTTTCTCATCAGCAGGGACTGGGGCACTTGTCAGGATAGAAGGGAAAATTAATGGAGCAAAGTACAAAGAAGTCATTGAGGAAGACCTGCTGCCCTCTGCAAGAAAGCTGAAATTGGGACAGAAGTTCACCTTTCAGCATGACAACAACCCAAAGCACACAGCCAAAGCTACACTGGAGTGGCTAAGGAACAACAAAGTAAATGTCCTTGAGTGGCTCAGTCAGAGCCCCGACCTAAATCCAATCGCAAATTTGTGGCATGATTTGAAGATTGCTGTCTATCAACGCTCCCCAAGGAACTTGACAGAGCTTGAACAGTTTTGTAAAGAAGAATGGTCAAATATTGCCAAATCTAGGTGTGCAAAGTTGGTAGAGACCTATCCCAACAGACTCACAGCTGTAATTGCTGCCAAAGGTGCCTCCACCAAGTATTAACTCAGGGGGGTGAAGACTTATCCAATTATGATCTTTCAGTTTTGCATGACAGGCACACACACACTGGGCAGCCAGTGGGGCTGTGTGTCCCTCTCCCAGGAGGACTGCCATTTTTTCTGGCTTTTTGGGAAATGGGGGAGGAAAATTTACATTTTTTCAAGTAAATGATCTTGGGTTGGGAGTATATGGCAATTTAGGAGAAAGTGCATCTCTGTTTCCAGTTCTTCTGTCTCACAGTGACCACACAGCCAATCTGGTCTGTGCAGAATTTTTTGGTTTACCTCTCTCTCTCTCTCTCTCTCTCTCTCTCTCTCTCTCTCTCTCTCTCTCTCTCTCTCTCTCTCCCTCCTCACCCTCCCTCTCTTTCTATCGCACACTCTATTAACCTGTCTTTCTCGTTCCCTCTCTCTTTCTCATTCCCTCTGTCTCTCTATTAACCTCTCTCTGTCCGTCTCCCTCCCCTTCTCTCCAGACCTCCCCTCAGTTCTCCCGATCGAGGAAGACCTTCCTCCTTACTCCCTAATGATGTCGGGCAGCACTTCCAAGATCAACTGTCGTGTATGTCAGTCCCTCATTAGTGTGAAGGCAGACAGCCACCAGCACCTTGTTAAGTGTGGGGTCTGCAACGAGGCAACGGTGAGGAGAGTGTGTGTGTTTGCATCTGTGTGCGTGTGCGTGTCTCAACATGTGTCTAAGTATGTATGCGTGTACGTGTGCATGAGTGTGTGAAGCTAGGTCTGTATTATTGTATTTCTGTGTTATTGTATTTCTTGCTCTTATTGTATTACTTGTATTGTAACGCTTGAAATGTTTTTGCTTACGATTGTAAGTCGCCCTGGATAAGGGCGTCTGCTAAGAAATAAATAATAATAATAATAATTATTATAATTATTACTGTACTGAAAAGTAGTCAGTGTATCTGTGTTAACCTCCCTTCTTTCTCTCTCTCTCCCCCTTTCAACCCCTCCCTCTCTCTCTCTCCCCATCTCTCTTTCTCCCATACCTCATTCTCCCCCCTCCCTTCCCCCCCCCCCCCCCTCTCTCAGCCCATTAAGAACCCTCCTCCTGGTAAGAAGTATGTGCGCTGTCCTTGTAACTGTCTCTTGATCTGCAAAGCAACTTCACAGAGAATGGCCTGTCCCCGTCCTTACTGGTGAGAGAAGGAGGGGAGATGGGGGAGAAAGAGGAGAGGGGAGGGGAGGGGGGATGGGGGAGAGGAGAAGGAGGAGGAGGGGGAGAGGGGAGGGGAGAGGGGAGGGGAGAAAGGAGATTCAGGCCCACACACACACACACACATATGTAATTATGTCTCTCTTCTGCTCTCTCTCCCTCTCTGCCGCTCCTTTTCTCTCTATCTGTCTCAGTAAGAGAATTATAAACTTGGGTCCAGTGGAGTCAGATTCAGGTCCTGTCAGCCCAGAGCTGCAGCCTTGTGGAGCCAGAGTGAGCTGTGGACACTGCGCTCACACATTCCTGGTGCGATTCACAATTCATCTTCATCTTCATATTCATCATCCTAATTAATAATCACAAGTACTGTAATAATAATCAGAATAAGAATCAATAAGATTGATAATAATTCTCTCTCTGTTTCAGTGGACTGACTTTACAAAGAAGAAACTCGCCAGATGCCCTCACTGTCGGAAAGTGTAAGTCTGTGTGTCTGTCTGTCTGTCTGTCTGTCTGTCTGTCTGTCTCTCACACACACACACACACACACACACACACACACACACATTGACCCTGCCACTTACACAGTCCAGAATTGAGCCTCACATTTTATCATAATGCAATCATGTTATCATGTATAACTGTCTCTTTTGCCCTCTCCCTGTCTTTCTCTCAGGTCCTTTATTGGACGGCGTTACCCCTGGCAACGCTGTGTTTACTTTTTCATGCTGGGTCTCTTCTTTGCTGTCATTGCTGGAGGACTAATGGTGAGATGGAGGAAGGGAGGGATGGGGGGGCAGGGGGAGCTACATGGCCACACCCAAAAATCTTTTCATTCTAGAATGTGTTTAAATGGTATATACCATCAGACTCAAGTTCAGTCTTTTTCAAATGAATTGGTGCGTCACCTCCCAAAAAATATCAAGGAATTAAGACCAAACAGGTCAAGAAAGGTCTGCACTCAAATAGAGCAACTCACTCAAACTCTGTTTTCAAAAACACTTTTCATGGTTTCTTTTTAATATCTTTCAGCTTTTAATATGTTTCAGCTCACAGCCTTCATCTGATGAAGCAGGAGTAAAAAGAGAATGTAATTGAATAATAATATTTGCAAATATTATTCATTCTCTCTCTCTCTCTCTCTCAGGCTTGCACTTGGCAGGAGGCTGAGCAGTACGGAGCGATCTATGCCATCTGGGCTGTGGTTCTGGTTCTGTGTGTGGTTTGTCTGGGTTGGGCGGTTTACTGGGCCTGCATTAAAATCAGCGAGCCTGTACAGAACTACACATAGAGGGAAAGAGGGAGGAGAGGAGGAGGAAGAGGAAGGAGAGGGGTGGAAGGGAGAGGGGTGGGAGAAAAGGAGAGAGAGGAGCTGATTTATAACTATACTGATTAAACTGGAGAGAGTGAGAGTTAGAGGAGCGGGGGGGGGGGGGGGGGGTTACAGAGACAGACATTATTATAAAAAGTTTCTTGTTAAAGGAGAATTCAAAAGTAAGGCAACACACCCGCCTATTGCTACAAATGTGCCTTACAGTAAAAATCCAGAGTGAGTGAGAGAGAGGAGGGATGGAGCAAAAGAGAGAGAGAGAGAGATGTTAATTAGCCAATCTCAATAATAATAATTGTTCTGTCATTAAATTCAAATTGACTTTATTAGCATGTAAAAATAAGTGTTGTCAAAGCACATACATGGCACAAACAACAACAATATATACAAATAAATAAAGAAAATGCAGTGCACATAAATATATATATATATATATACACACACACACATATACAGCAGCCTCCAGGATCATTCATACCCCCAATACACTGCAACTGGTTTGAGCAAAATAAATGCAAGCGCTCTCCCAAGACTGTCCGCATGAAAGCTTCAAGACCATCGGCACTGGACACTGCCAAGAAATATCTGAAAACACGACGTTCAAACCTCTTCACACCCTTTAAATTAAAATGCAGTTATCCCAGACAAACATGCCCCCACAATTCCTCATGCCCAATCTATCCATGCTACAAACACCGAACGCACACCTGCATCTTCCACCAAAACTTTCAGTTACATTGTATCAAGTGCATGAACAGTCCCAGAGTCCACTGCACACATACATATACATACATATAAACACTTCCCTTACAGGATATGTCGATCCGCTTTTATCTAAGTCAGCAAGCAACACTTATAAGCCGTATAAAACCGTATAAGACAAAATGTGTTCCATTTCCTTACCCTAAGCACAGTAAGTATGTAAGCCACAGCATACTCTAGCCTGTCTCAGCAGTCAGGTGAGCGAGCAATCAGGAATCCTGTTTGTGACGCCAATTCTGTAAGAAATATTTTTAGAACACGGAAACAATACAATAGAGGTCAAGCTTAAACAGTTTGACAAGTTTATTGTCTTTTGGTCACAACGACCACAGAACTGGAAGCTCCTCTCAAGGATACTTAGTGAGATACATCTTCCCTGTCCCTTTATACAGTTCTCTCCCTACAGCAAATCAGCATTAGGTTACAAAGTACAAGAAAACAAAAAAGTACACATATTCATTTGATTGGTTAAAGACTTATTCCCATTGTAAATATTTGCTATGCCAGATCTTATCGTGGCACAAGGTTTATGGCTGGCCATCTGCACTTTACCAGGTAAATATTTAATAATAGCTAACTCACCCAGACACTATAGCCCACCTCACACTTAGCACACAGAATTCCCTGAGAGTGCAATTTGTCAAACTTTTGCTCAGGTTTGAGCTTTGCTGTTACCCAGAACACTTGATAATCAGAGAAACACAAAAACACATTCTTCACC
The DNA here is from genome assembly GCF_902713425.1 of Acipenser ruthenus. Classification (NCBI taxonomy): domain Eukaryota; kingdom Metazoa; phylum Chordata; class Actinopteri; order Acipenseriformes; family Acipenseridae; genus Acipenser; species Acipenser ruthenus. The sequence continues at coordinate 12,161,345 of NC_081208.1, read as the reverse complement.
TGAAAAACATCTTTCATCTGTAAATGTTACAAAATGTGATGGCTCACAGACCTGTACAATTATAATGTTGAGATCTGTTTCCATGGGTAAGGGTGCCGTTAGTGTTAGGAGTTTATTATAGGAGAGTATTACTAATTTGTTTTGGCTTTTCCTACTTTTATTTATTCATATATATATATATATATATATATATATATATATATATATATATATATATATTCCAAGAAAGTAATGGTGTTTGTATGTGAGTGATAATGATTTATAAAAGTATTTGAAAGGGAAGCGGGAAGGGGCAAATATGTGTACTATTCACTGGTAAACACTTCAGTTTGCCCTCTTGTGTGAATTATAATTCATAAAAACTAAACCTCCAGCACTGCGATCCAGGCAGCTTGCTGAATGTGCGCTCATTCACACCCCTGAAGTATGTCTGGTTGATGTTTTCATCTGTAGGTGAGTTTGGGCTCAGTACAGGCGTCAGGATCTACGGTTGTAAGGGGTCGCCACTGTCTGATTGTGGCAATTTTATGTCTGCTTTTCAGAGTTCTTAAAATAATCACGAAAATATGAGGCCCGCAATTACTGACAGCTTTAATAAATTAGTTGGAATATTAGAACATAAGAACATATTTGATAGACCTCATTTGCAAAATCTCTCAGAAACCCCCAGAATTACATATGCATATGCACAATTACATATGTATCAAGGGCTAAAGTGCAAAGAGACACCACTCCCGGAAATTACATCTTAATTGCGTGTTTATGCATTGCGTGCCTTTTATAAATCCAAACCAAAAATTGAGAACCCTCAATGCCATTTTATACAGTCGTAAAACATCCTTTGTGCAATCCTTTTATAAATCTGGGTCTCTACCATTCCTGATTGATTGACATGACGGCACCATGTCTCTTGTAGAACAATAATGTGTTTTATGTTGATAAGAAATTCCGGGTCTGTGCTGTTCAGCCCTAAAGTTGAGGAATACAGGCCCTGAATGTTCCAGATACTAATTGAAAGAGATCTCATTTTTATATATATATATATATATATAGATATATATATATATAAATATAGATATAGATACATATTTTTTCTAGGTTACCTTTTTATGTAGAATGAAACAAATTGAATTTAAGCCGTTCATGTCTTTATATGTGCGTGGGTTTTTTTTTCAGTGTTTTGCTGAATCGCCAGTAGGCTTGATGTACATTACCAGTGTGCATCCGGGTTTCTCAGCTCATCAGCCGTGTGCAGATGAGTTTAGGAGCTGCTTGATCTCCCCAGCTCAGTGAGGGCAGGGCTGGCTGGCTGGGCGAGGGCAGTAACGTGGTTGGCTGTTGGGCTGCAGTCTAGACTGTGTGGGAGTTTCCCCTAGGGGCTCTCCTCCCTGGCTCGTGCATTGTGGGACGGGCTAGATGGGTCCCGGCCCAGGGCACATTCTTTCAGGACCTTGGCAGACTTGGAGGCCCTGCTGGTTGAGGTGGACCCTGTGGTACAGGTGCTGGGTGCTCAGGGTGGGTCAGAGGGACACGTGGCAGCTGTGCACAGCATCCTGAGATCTCCAAAATCACTTCCTCTCTTTGAAAATGTATTCATTTTGGTCTTTGTTTATTTTTAAGAATTAGCTTATTCTCCACAGCAATCCACACACTCCGCACACACAAGTCTGCGTGCATGTGTGAATTGCTGGAATGCTGTACGAATTCATCTCTTAAATCCAAACGTGACGATAATGTTTTATTTTAATAATGTTTTATTTCCATTGTGTAAACATTCCTGTAAAAGTCCTGTGATTTTTATTCTATTTCTGCTCTATTTCGACTCTTACTGTCAATATATCTGTGTGTTATATTTACCCTGGTTTTATATATATACAGACATGCTCAAATTTGTTGGTACCCTTACAGCTCATTAAAATAATGCTTCATTCCTCCTGAAAAGTGATGAAATTAAAAGCTATTTTATCATGTATACTTGCATGCCTTTGGTATGTCATAGAATAAAGCAAATAAGCTGTGAAAAGAGATGGATTATTGCTTATTCTACAAAGATATTCTAAAATGGCATGGACACATTTGTTGGTACCCCTTAGAAAAGGTAATAAATAATTGGATTATAGTGATATTTCAAACTAATTAGTTTCTTTAATTAGTATCTGTCACAAAGACGGCCGGAGTGGGTGGCGTCAGACCAGAAACAGGAACACAAACGACAGAGAGATGTGGAGTTTGGTGGAGCTGAGCGAATGCTTTCGCTCAGCATTTAATGAATAAACAGACAGAAAATAAACGGTTGTAACAAAACACAGGACACGGCACTTGAGGCCAAAATAAATAGACAAACAAAACGAACTAAACAGTGCACAGACAGACGAACACAACACGGTGAGCAGATTACTACTACTACTTCTTCTTATTCTTAACATTTACCTCCGCTCCAATCCCGTTCTCCACTCACCGAACACCTAACCACGACTGAGTGCTACGTGTCTCTATATATACTGTTGTGCTGGGATTCAATGACTAATTAATTATTCACATGAATCCCAGCACGTGAATTAATTACGTGCAACCCCGTGCTCACATATTATACATATTTTATCTGCACGTGAAGTGATGTGCCATCCTCGTGCCTAAATATAATTATACACTTTAAACACACGTGAAACACAGACCCGTTTATATCCCGTGTACCAATCTATACACCAACATTAACATACGCACGCATACATACATACACAGAACACACAAATGCACACAGGGGCGGGGCACTTTGCCACAGTATCACACATGTCTCAAATCTTGTAATCAGTCATTCAGCCTATTTAAATGGAGAAAAGTAGTCACTGTGCTGTTTGGTATCATTGTGTGCACCACACTGAATATGGACCAGAGAAAGCAAAGGAGAGAGTTGTCTGAGGAGATCAGAAAGAAAATAATAGACAAGCATGGTAAAGGTAAAGGCTACAAGACCATCTCCAAGCAGCTTGATGTTCCTGTGAAAACAGTTGCAAATATTATTAAGAAGTTTAAGGTCCATGGAACTGTAGCCAACCTCCCTGGGCGCGGCCGCAAGAGGAAAATCGACCCCAGAGTGAACAGAAGGATGGTGCGAATGGTAGAAAAAGAACCAAGGATAACTGCCAAAGAGATACAAGCTGAACTCCAAGGCGAAGGTACGTCAGTTTCTGATCGCACCATCCGTCACTTTTTGAGCGAAAGTGGGCTCCATGGAAGAAGACCCAGGAGGACTCCACTTTTGAAAGAAAAACATAAAAAAGCCAGACTGGAATATGCTAAAATGCATATTGACAAGCCACAATCCTTCTGGGAGAATGTCCTTTTGACAGATGAGTCAAAACTGGAGCTTTTTGGCAAGTCACATCAGCTCTATGTTCACAGATGAAAAAATGAAGCTTTCAAAGAAAAGAACACCATACCTACAGTGAAACATGGAGGAGGCTCGGTTATGTTTTGGGGCTGCTTTGCTGCGCCTGGCACAGGGTGCCTTGAATCTGTGCAGGGCACAATGAAATCTCAAGACTATCAAGGCATTCTGGAGCGAAACGTACTGCCCAGTGTCAGAAAGCTCTATCTCAGTCGCAGGTCATGGGTCCTCCAATAGGATAATGACCCAAAACACACAGCTAAAAGCACCCAAGAACGGATAAGAACAAAACATTGGACTATTCTGAAGTGGCCTTCTATGAGTCCTGATCTGAATCCTATCGAACATCTATGGAAAGAGCTGAAACTTGCAGTCTGGAGAAGGCACCCATCAAACCTGGGACAGCTGGAGCAGTTTGCTCAGGAGTGGGCCAAACTACCTGTTAACAGGTGCAGAAGTCTCATTGAGATCTACAGAAAGCGTTTGATTGCAGTGATTGCCTCTAAAGGTTGTGCAACAAAATATTAGGTTAGCAGTCCCATCATTTTTGTCCATGCCATTTTCATTTGTTTTCTTATTTACAATATTATGTTGAATAAAAAATCAAAAGCAAAGTCTGATTTCTATTAAATATGGAATAAACAATGGTGGATGACAATTACTTTTGTCAGTTTCAAGTTATTTCAGAGAAAATTGTGCATTCTTTGTTTTTTGTGGAGGGGTACCAACAAATTTGAGCACGTCTGTATATATACAGTACTGTGCAAAAGTTTTAGGCAGGTGTGAAAAAATGCTGTAAAGTAAGAATGCTTTCAAAAATAGACATGTTAATAGTTTATATTTATCAATTAACAAAATGCAAAGTGAGTGAACAGAAGAAAAATCTACATCAAAACAGTATTTGGTGTGACCACCCTTTGCCTTCAAAACAGCATCAATTCTTCTAGGTACACTTGCACACAGTTTTTGAAGGAACTCGGCAGGTAGGTTGGCCCAAACATCTTGGAGAAGTAACCACAGTTCTTCTGTGGATTTAGGCAGCCTCAGTTGCTTCTCTCTCTTCATGTAATCCCAGACAGACTCGATGATGTTGAGATCAGGGCTCTGTGGGGGCCATACCATCACTTCCAGGACTCCTTGTTCTTCTTTATGCTGAAGATAGTTCTTAATGACTTTCGTTGTATGTTTGGGGTCGTTGTCATGCTGCAGAATAAATTTGGGGCCAATCGGATGCCTCCCTGATGGTATTGCATGATGGATAAGTATCTGCCTGTACTTCTCAGCATTGAGGAGACCATTAATTCTGATCAAATCCCCAATTCCATTTGCAGAAATGCAGCCCCAAACTTGCAAGGAATCTCCACCATGCTTCACTGTTGCCTGCAGACACTCATTCGTGTACCGCTCTCCAGCCCTTCGGCGAACAAACTGCCTTCTGCTACAGCCAAATATTTCAAATTTTGACTCATCAGTCCAGAGCACCTGCTGCCATTTTTCTGCACCCCAGTTCCTGTGTTTTCGTGCATAGTTGAGTCGCTTGGCCTTGTTTCCACGTCGGAGGTATGGCTTTTTGGCCGCAAGTCTTCTCCGGACAGTAGATGGGTGTACCAGGGTCCCACTGTTTTCTGCCAATTCTGAGCTGATGGCACTGCTGGACATCTTCCGATTGCGAAGGGAAGTAAGCATGATGTGTCTTTCATCTGCTGCAGTAAGTTTCCTTGGCCGACCACTGCGTCTACGGTCCTCAACGTTGCCCGTTTCTTTGTGCTTCTTCAAAAGAGCTTGGACAGCACATCTGGAAACCCCTGTCTGCCTTGAAATTTCTGCCTGGGAGAGACCTTGCTGATGCAGTATAACTACCTTGTGTCTTGTTGCTGTGCTCAGTCTTGCCATGGTGTATGACTTTTGACAGTAAACTGTCTTCAGCAACCTCACCTTGTTAGCTGAGTTTGGCTGTTCCTCACCCAGTTTTATTCCTCCTACATAGCTGTTTCTGTTTCAGTTAATGATTGTGTTTCAACCTACATATTGAATTGATGATCAATAGCACCTGTTTGGTATAATCGTTTAATCATACACCTGACTATATGCCTACAAAATCCCTGACTTTGTGCAAGTGTACCTAGAAGAATTGATGCTGTTTTGAAGGCAAAGGGTGGTCACACCAAATACTGATTTGATGTAGTTAGTTAATTGATAAATATAATCTATTAACATGTCTATTTTTGAAAGCATTCTTACTTTACAGCATTTTTTCACACCTGCCTAAAACTTTTGCACAGTACTGTATATATATATATATATATATATATATATATATATATATATATATTGTAACACGATTGCCACTCACACGAGTTCGTGCCCCTTTAAAATTACGACCCAGCACACAGAAATGGATTTTCTTGCGCGGTTGCGCTAATTTTTTAAATAAAGACAAAAATAAAACAAATACACAAAATAAACACCTAGCTCTGTACGAGCACTAACTTACACAAGGGAACACCCTTCCTAACACGGGATAGCTAAGCTGTTTTCCCGACTTTTCAAAAACCACAAACTTAAACCCCAGATTTGACACCGCACTTACTTTTCTCTCTGGCTACTCGGAGACAGAGCACCTCTTCTGCCTCCTTCTACTCAGCAGCCTCGAGCAGACTGCTTGCTCTCCTTTTAAATCCCGCACCTGGACCTAATTTTTAATAACGTCCAGGTGCGGATGATAATTAACAATAAAACAATTAAACTAAACAATAAGCAAATCAATTAGCAAATTAAGTGAAACAATAAAGCAATACAAATCAAACAAAAAGGTGCATTTTCACAAGTTTTTCTTTGCAGGGAGGTTTTAACCCCCTCCCTGCCGTCTCTCACACCCCGCTATATTACAATAAATATATATATATATATATATATATATATATATATATATATATATATATATATATATACACTTCAAAATACAGGTACATTAACTACAATGTAGTTACACTGTAATTACAGTATATAATACATGTAATTCCTCATAAATCCTATAAGTGGACCAGTAACTACATTATGGAATTCAATAAATTAACAACATGTAGTTCTATTTAGTTACATATGTAACTAAGTTAAAACATAGTCTGACCTTAATTACAGTATTACTGATTGTGAAATGACCCCTTGTTACCTGTTGATAACAGGACATGGTAAATGTAACAACATTATGAATCATGGTAATTATAAAACAAACATAATTAAATGTAATTCCTTTGGCAGTGTATTGTATTTTGAAGTGACTCCTTGTTATCTTGTAATAAAAGAAATAATGAATTTAATTGCATTGTGAATCATGATAATTGCAATAAAACAAATATAATTCAATGTGATTCCTTTGGCAGTGTACTGTATTTTGAAGTGACTCTTTGTTACCATGTAATAAAAGAAAATACTGAATGTAATTACATTGTGAATCATGGCAAGTACACTGATAGGTAACCCTGTGCGATTTCTTTGGAAATGTTTTGTGTTTTTAGGTAACACTGCTTCACTTGCCAGTAACATCCAATTATAGTAATATAGTAGTGTACATTTAAAGTGAAAGGGGCTGGGTGTGACATTACTGTTAAAACGTTAAGTGATAGGTGGAAAATAAAATACACGTTATATTCAGTTTTATTTTTCTGTATGCATACATTCCAAACAGACACACATTTGAATCTATAATACATTAAACATACACGGTCACCTCACACTTTTAAGACAAAAAAGAATAGTTAGGAGTACCCAAATATGTAGGTGGGGATTTGCAAAGCATTTTACTCCAAAGAAAAAACCCTATTAATGTTACAAAATTTAAAATGAAAATAAATAAATAAATAGATAAAATGCTTAAACTCATTTCTTGAGTAATGCTTTCTTCGTTATATTTTGTTGGTAAACACTCTATAGAACTTTAATGTCAGTCACTTAACTTTACTAATATTGAATTTTTCAATGTTCATTCCAGCAGGTCCTGGAATGAATGGCCTCCTCGTGTTTGTAAACTTTCTTATGTAAAGTTTTAACATTACTTCCCTTGATTTAAATTCAGCACTTCTCACAATATATCCAAGCATCTTGCTGGCCTTTTTTATAGCTTCCCCACATTGTCTAGATGAAGACATTTCTGAGTCAACATAAACTCCTAGGTCTTTTTCATAGTTCCCTTCTTCAATTTCAGTACCTTCCATATGATATTTATAATGTACATTTTTATTGCCTGCATGCAGTACTTTACACTTTTCTCTATTAAATTTCATTTGCCATGTGTCTGCCCAGTTCTGAATGCTCGCCAAACGACACCTGGCACCTTCCCAGTGCACGCACGTCCTCCAGCGACCCCGCACGGTCCCAGCGGCTTGCCAAACAACACCTGGCTCCTTCCCAGCGCACGCGTAAGGGCCCCAGCGACCCTGCATGGTCCCAGCGGCTCGCCAAACGACACCTGGCACCTTCCCAGCGCGCGCAAGGGCCCCAGCGACCCTGCACGGTCCCAGCAGCTCGCCAAACGACACCTGGCTCCTTCCAAGGGCGTGCCCCAGCTACACTGCACGGTCCCAGCGGCTTGCCAAACGACACCTGGCTCCTTCCCAGCGTGCACAAAGGGCCCCAGCGACCCCGCACGGTCCGAGCGGCTCGCCAAACGATACCTGGCACTTTCCCAGCACGCACACGGGCCCCTTAGACCCGGCGCGGGGTCCCAGCGCTCGCCAAATGACACCTGACACCTTGTCAGAGCGCGCACACAGGCCCCAGCGACCACGCGCGGTGTCCCAGCAGCTTTTCAAACGGCACCTGGCAGCTTCCCAGCGACCGGACACGCCACAGAGACCCTGCGCAGTGGTCCCAGCAGCTCGCCAAACGAGACCTGCCACCTTCCCAGCGCGCGGGGTCCCAGCGGCTCGCCAAACGACACCTGGCACCTTCCCAGCGTGCGCACGGGCCCCAGCAACGCCACACAGTCCCAGCGGCTCGCCAAACGACACCTGGCACATTCCCAGCGGGTGCACATGCCCCAGCGACCCCGCGTGGGGTCCCAGCGGCTCGCCAAATGACACCTGGCACCTTGTCAGCACGCGCACGGGCCCCAGCGGCTCGCCAAATGACACCTGGCACCTTCCCAGTGCAAGCACGGGCCCCAGCAACCCCGCACGATCCCAGCGGCACGCCAAACGATACCTGGCACTTTCCCAGCACATGCACGGTCCTCTTAGACCCGGAGCGGCGTCCCAGCGGCTCGCCAAATGACACCTGACACCTTGTCAGAATGCGCACAGGCCCCAGCGAACCCGCGCGGGGTCCCATCGGCTCGCCAAACGACACATGGCACCTTCAAAGCGTGCACACGGGCCCTAGCGACCACGCGCGGTGTCCCAGCAGCTTTTCAAACGGCACCTGACACCTTCCCAGCGACCAAACCCGCCACAGAGACCCAGCGGGTGGTCCCAGCGGCTCGCCAAACGAGACCTGCCATCTTTCCAGCGCAAGCACGGGCCCCAGAGACCTCGCACGGCGTCCCAGCGGCTTGCCAAACGACACTTGGCACCTTTTCAGCGCCGCGCATGGGCCCCAGAGACCCCGCGCGGGGCTCAGTGGCTTGCCAAGCAACACCTACCAACTTCCCAGTGTGCGCACGTGCCCCAGTGACCCCGCTCGGTGCAAGCGGCTCGCCAAACGACACTTGGCAACTTCCCAGCGCACGCACATGCCCCAGCGACCCCACACAGGTTCCCAGCGTCTCGCCAAACGACACCTGCAACCTTCCCCTGCGTTCACGGGCCCCAGTGCCAGCTGCTCGCCAAGCAACACCTAGAACCTTCCCAGCGCACGCATGAGCCCCAGAGACCCCGTGCGGGGTCCCAGCGGCTCGCCAAACGACACCTGGCAGCTTGTCAGTGCGCGCAGGGGCCTCAGCGACCACGCGCGGGATCCCAGCGACTCGCCTAAGGACACCTGCCACCTTCTTAGGGCGTTCACAGGCCCCATCGAACTAGCGCGAGGTGCCAGCTGCTCGCCAAGCAACACCTGGCACCTTCTCAGTGCACGCACGTGCTCCAGCGATCCCACACGGTCCAAGTGACTTGCCAAACGACACCTGGCACCTTCCCAGCACGCGCACGGGTCCCACCGGCTCGCCAAACGACACTTGACGCCTTCCCAGCGCACGCACAGGCACCAGAGACCCCGCGCGGGGTCCCAGCGGCTCACCAAATGACACCTGGCACCTTGTCAGCAAGCCCACGGGCCCCAGCGGCTCGCCAAATGACACCTGGCACTTTCAAAGCACAAGCACGGGCCCCAGCGACCCCGCACGATCCCAGCGGCACGCCAAACGACACCTGCCACCTTCCCAGTGCGCGCAAGGGCCCCAGCGACCCCGCACGATCCCAGCGGCACGCCAAACGATACCTGGCACTTTCCCAGCGCGTACGGTCCTCTTAGACCCGGAGCGGCGTCCCAGCGGCTCGCCAAATGACACCTGACACCTTGTCAAAATGCGCACAGGCCCCAGTGATCCCGCGCGGGGTCCCATCAGCTCGCCAAACGACACCTGGCACCTTCAAAGCGTGCACACGGGCCCTAGCGACCAAGCACGGTGTCCCAGCAGCTTTTCAAATGGCACCTGGCACCTTCCCAGCGACCGGACCCGCCACAGAGACCCTGCGGGTGGTCCCAGCGGCTCGCCAAACGAGACCTGCCACCTTTCCAGCGCAAGCACGGGCCCCAGAGACCTCGCGCGGCGTCCCAGCGGCTTGCCAAACGACACCTGGCACCTTCCCAGTGCACGCACGTCCTCCAGTGACCCCGCACGGTCCCAGCGGCTTGCCAAACGTCATCTGGCACCTTCCCAGCGCGCGCACGGGTCCCACCGGCTCGCCAAACGACACTTGGCGCCTTCCCAGCGCACGCACATGCCCCAGCGACCCCACACAGGTTCACAGAGGCTCGCCAAATGACACCTGCAACCTTCCTAGAGCGTTCACGGGCCCCATTGACCTAGTGCGGGGGTGCGAGCGGCTCGCCAAGCAACACCTGGAACCTTCCCAGTGCCAGAGACCCCGCGCGGGGTCCCAGCGGCTCGCCAAATGACACCTGGCAGCTTGTCAGTGCGCGCAGGGGCCTCAGTGGCTTGCCAAACGACATCTGCCACCTTCCTAGGGCGTTCACAGGCCCCATCGACCTAGCGTGAGGTGCCAGCTGCTTGCAAAGCAACACCTGGCACCTTCCCAGCGTGCGCACGGGCCCCAGCAACGCCACACAGGGTCCCAGCGGCTCACCAAACGACACCTGGCACTTTCCCAGTGCACGCACATCCTCCAGCGACCCCACACGGTCCCAGCGGCTTGCCAAACGACACCTGGCTATTTCCCAGCGCGCGCAAGGGCCCCAGTGACCCTGCACGGTCCCAGCGGCTCGCCAAACGACACCTGGCACATTCCCAGCGGGTGCACATGCCCCAGCGACCCCGCGCGGGGTCCCAGCGGCTCGCCAAACGACACCTGGCACCTTGTCAGCAAGCCCACGGGCCCCAGCGGCTTGCCAAATGACACCTGGCACCTTCAAAGCACAAGCACGGGCCCCAGCGGCTTGCCAAACGACACCTGGCACCTTCCCAGTGCACGCACGTCCTCCAGTGACCCCGCACGGTCCCAGCAGCATGCCAAACGATACCTGGCACTTTCCCAGTGCGCACACGGGCCCCTTAGACCCGGCGCAGGGTCCCAGCGGCTCGCCAAATGACACCTGACATCTTGTCAGAGTGCGCACAGCCTCCAGCGACCCCGTGCGGGGTCCCAGCGGCTTGCCAAACGTCACCTGGCACCTTCCCAGCGCACGCACGGGCCTCAGCGACCCCGCGCGGGGTCCCAGCGACTCGCCTAAGGAGACCTGGCACCTTCCTAGCACGCACAAACCCCAGGGACCCCTCGTGGGGTCCCAGCAGCTCGTCAAACGACACCTGGCACCTTCCCAGCAAGTGCATGGACCCCAGCGACCCCACACAGGGTCCCAGCGGCTCGCCAAACGACACCTGGCACCTTCACAGCGCACGCACGGGCCTCAGCGACCACGCACGGGACCCCAGCGACTCGACTAAGGAGACCTGGCACCTTCCTAGCGTGCACAGACCCCAGGGACCCCGCGTGGGGTGCCAGCTGCTCGCCAAGCAACACCTAGCACCTTCCCAGCGCGCACGTGCTCCAGTGACCCCGCACAGTCCCAGCGGCTCGCCAAACGACACCTGGCACATTCCCTGCGGGCGCACGTGCACCAGCGACCCCACGCGGGGTCCCAGCGGCTCGCCAAATGACACCTGGCACCTTGTCAGCACGCGCACGGGCCCCAGCGATCTTGCACGGGGTCCCAGCACCTCGCCAATCGACATCTGGCACCTCCCTAGCACATAAACCGGGGCCCAGCAACCAGGCGTGGAGTCCCAGCGGCTCGCCAAATGGTCCCTGGCACCTCCCAGCATGCGTACTGGGCCCAGCGACCCCGCATGGAGTCACAGCGGCTCGCCAAAAGGTCCCTGGCACCTCCCCAGTCCGCGCACGGGGCCCAGCGGCTCGCCAAATGGTCCCTGGCACCTCACCAGCATGCACACGGGCACCAGCTATCACGCGCGGTGTCCCAGCGGCTCGCCAAACAATCATTGGCACCTCTCCAGCACGCGCACAGGGCCTAGCGACTTCGCGTGGGGTCCCAACGGCTCGCCAAACCATCCGTGGCGCCTCCCCAGCGCGCGCACGGGCCCCAGTGACCCCGCGCGGGCTCCCAGCGGCATGCCAAATGGTCCCTAGCACCTCCCCAGCACACGCACGGGGCCCAGGGACCCCGTGCATGGTCCAAGCGGCTCGCCAAATTGTCCCTTGCACCTCCCCAGCACGCGCACGGGCCCCAGCTACCCCATGTGGGGTCCCAACGGCTCGCCAAACGGTCCCTGGCACCTCCCCAGCGCACGCACGGGGCCCATCAACCAGGCGTGGAGTCCCAGCGGCTCGCCAAATGGTCCCTGGCACCTCCCAGCATGCTTACTGGGCCTATCGACCCCGCATGGAGTCACAGCGGCTCGCCAAAAGGTCCCTGGCAACTCCCCAGCCCGCGCACGGGGCCCAGCGACCCCGCATGGAGTCAAGCGGCTCGCCAAAAGGTCCCTGACACCTCCCCAGCCCGCACACGGGGCCCAGCGTCCCCGCGCAGGGTCCAGCGGCTCGCCAAATGGTCCCTGGCACCTCACCAGCATGCACACGGGCACCAGCGATCACACGCGGTGTCCCAGCGGCTCGCCAAACGATCATTGGCACCTCCCCAGCAAATGCACAGAGCCTAGCGACTTTGCGTGGGGTCCCAACGGCTCGCCAAACCATCCGTGGCGCCTCCCCAGAGCGCGCACAGACCCCAGCGACCCCGCGCACGCTCCCAGCGGCTCGCCAAATTGTCCCTTGCACCTCCCCAGCACGTGCACGGGCCCCAGCTACCCCACGCGGGGTCCCAGCGGCAAGCCAAACGGTCCCTGGCACCTCCACAGCACACGCACACGCACTGGGCCCAGCGACCGCATGTGCGTTCCCAGCAGTTCGCCAAATCATCCCTGGCACGTGCCCAGCGCGCACACGGCCCCAGCGACTTCGTGCGGGGTCCCAGCGGCTCGCCAAATGGTACCTGGCTCCTCCCCAGTGTGCGCACGGGCCCAGCGGCTCGCCAAATGGTGCCTGGCACCTCACCAGCATGCACACGGGCACCAGCGATCACGCGCGGTGTCCCAGCGGCTCGCCAAACAATCATTGGCACCTCCCCAGCACATGCACAGGGCCCCAGCGACTTCGCGCGGGGTTCCAACGGCTCGCCAAACCGTCCATGGCGCCTCACCAGCGCGCACACGGGCCCCAGCAACCCCGCGCGGGGTCCCAGCGGCACGCCAAGCGGTCCCTAGCACCTCCCCAGCACACGCACGGGCCCCAGCGACCCCGCGCGGTGTCCCAGCGGCTCGCCAAATTGTCCCTTGCACCTCCCCAGCCCGTGCACGGGCCCCAGCAACCCGCGCGGGATCCCAGCGGCTCGCCAAACGGTCCCTGGCACCTCACCACCACGCACACTGGGCTTAGCGAACCCACGCGGGGTCCCAGCGGCACGCCAAACGGTCCCTGGCACCTCCCCAGCACACTCACAGGGCCCAGTGTCCCCGCGGCTCGCCAAATGGTCTGTGGCCCCTCCCCAGCGCACGCACTGACCCCAGAGACCCTGCACGGGATTCGTGCGGCTCACCAAACGGTCCCTGGCACCTCGCCAGCACATGCACGGGCCCCAGCGACTTCGCGTGGTGTCCCAGCGGCTCGCCAAATGTTCCCTGGCACAATCCTAGCACGCACGGACCCCAGCGACTTCACACGGGGTCCCAGCGGCTCGCCAAATGATACCTGGCCCCTCACCAGCGCGCACACGGGCCCCAGTGACCCCACGCGGTGTCCCAGCGGCATGCCAAACTGCACTAGCACCTCCCCAGCAAGTGCACAGGGACCAGGGACCCCGGGAGGGGCCCCAGCGGTTTGCCAAAGGGTCCCTGGCACCTCCCCAGCACGCGCACGGGCCCCAGAGACCAGGCGTGGAGTTACAGCGGCTCGCCAAACGGTCCCTGGCACCTCCCCAGCGCGCGCACGGGCCCCAGAGATCCTGCGCGGGTTTTGTACGGCTTGCCAAACGGTCCCTGGCACCTCCCCAGCATGCGCGGGGTCACAGCGGCTAGCCAAATGGTCCCTGGTACATCCCCAGCGCACGCACTGGGCCCAGCGACCCCGCGTGGGGTCCCAGCAGCTCGCCAAATGTTCCCTGGCACATCCCCAGCGTGTGCACGGGCCACAGCGACTTTGTGCAGGGTTCCAGCGGCACGCCAAGCGGTCCCTGGCACCTCCCCAGAACGCGCATGAGCCCCAGCGACCCCCCGCGGGGTCCAAGCGGCTCACCAAATGGTCCCTGGCACCTACACAGCACGCTCAGGGGACCCAGCGACTCCGCCCTGGGTCACAGCAGCTCGCCGAATGGTCCCAAGCACCTCCCTAGCGCGCACATGCACCAGCGACCCCACGCGGGGTCCCAACGGCTCGCAAAACTGTCCCTGGCACCTCCCCAGCGCACGCACAGGCCCCAGTGACTCCGCGCGGGTTCCCAGTGGCTCGCCAAACTGTCCCTGGGACCTCCACAGCAACGGCACGGGCCCCAGCGAACCCTTGCGGGGTCCCAGCGGCACGCCAAACGATCCCTGGCACCTCCCCAGTACACGCACGGGTCCCAGCGACTTTGCGCTGGGTCCCAGCGGTTCGCCAAATGGTCTGTGGCCCCTCCCCAGCGTACGCACTAGCCCCAGAGACCCTGCGCGGGATTCGTTCGGCTCGCCAAACAGTCCCTTGCACCTCCCCAACACATGCACGGTCCCCAGCGACTTTGCGTGGGGTCCAAGCGGCTCGCCAAATGGTCTCTGGCACCTACACATCGCGCTCACAGGGCCCAGCAACATAAGAACATAAGAAGAACATAAGAAAGTTTACAAACGAGAGGAGGCCAATCAGCCCATCTTGCTCGTTTGGTTGTTAGTAGCTTATTGATCCCAGAATCTCATCAAGCAGCTTCTTGAAGGATCCCAGGGTGTCAGCTTCAACAACATTACTGGGGAGTTGGTTCCAGACCCTCACAATTCTCTGTGTAAAAAAGTGCCTCCTATTTTCTGTTCTGAATGCCCCTTTATCTAATCTCCATTTATGACCCCTAGTCAAAGAAGTCCCCCGGGTTGACATTGTCTATACCTTTTAGGATTTTGAATGTTTGAATCAGATCGCCGTGTAGTCTTCTTTGTTCAAGACTGAATAGATTCAATTCTTTTAGCCTGTCTGCATACGACATGCCTTTTAAACCTGGGATAATTCTGGTTTCACTTCTTAGCACTCTTTCTAGAGCAGCAATATCCTTTTTGTAACGAGGTGACCAGAACTGAACACAATATTCTAGGTGAGGTCTTAATAATGCATTGTAGAGTTTTAACATTACTTCCCTTGATTTAAATTCAACACTTCTCACAATATATCCGAGCATCTTGTTAGCCTTTTTTATAGCTTCCCCACATTGTCTAGATGAAGACATTTCTGAGTCAACATAAACTCCTAGGTCTTTTTCATAGTTCCCTTCTTCAATTTCACTATCTCCCATATGATATTTATAATGCACATTTTTATTTCCCGCATGCAATAATTTACACTTTTCTCTATTAAATGGGCAGACACATTTGCCATGTGTCTGCCCAATTCTGAATGCTGTCTAGATCATTTTGAATGACTTTTGCTGCTTCAACAGTGTTTGCCACTCCTCTTATTTGTGTGTCGTCTGCAAATTTAATGAGTTTGCTTACTATACCAGAATCTAAATCATTAATGTAGATTAGGAATAGCAGAGGACCTAATACTGATCCCTGAAGTACACCACTGGTTACCTCACTCCATTTTGAGGTTTCTCCTCTAATCAATACTTTCTGTTTTCTACCTGTTAACCACTCCCTAATCCATGTGCATGCATTTCCTTGAATCCATACTGCGTTCAGTTTGAGAATTAATCTTTGTGCGGGACTTTGTCAAAAGCTTTCTGGAAAGCTAAATAAACCATGTCGTATGCTTTGCAGTTATCCATTTTCAATGTTGCATCCTCAAAAAAGTCAAGTAGGTTAGTTAGACACGATCTCCCTTTCCTAAAACCATGCTGGCTGGCTGAGAATTAGTTCAGTTTGAGAATTAATCTTTGTGCGGGACTTTGTCAAAAGCTTTCTGGAAAGCTAAATAAACCATGTCGTATGCTTTGCAGTTATCCATTTTTTTTTTTTTTTAAATTTAGTCGTCGCCAATTATTTTTACCCCGGTTTTCACCCCAATTTAGCATGCCCAATTATTATCTGTATCCCCGGCTCACCGCTCGCAACCCCCCCGCCGACTCAGGAAACGGAGGCTGGAACACGCGTCCTCCGGAACGTGCTCCTTCCAAGCCGTCATTTTTCGCACTGCAGATCCACAGCAATGCCACCAGACCTATAGTGCCGGAGGACAACACAGATCTGGCGGCTCCGCTGTAGAGCAACAGGCGCCCTATCGGCCACAGGGGTCGCTGATGCGCGGTGAGCCGTGGATTCCCCTGCCGACCTAAGCCCTCCCTACCCGGGCAGCACTCAGCCAATTGTGCACCGCCCCCTAGGAACTCTCGGTCACGGTCAGCTGGGACATAGCCTGGATTCGAACCTGCGATCTCCAGGCTATAGGGCACATCCTGCGAGGAGCGCCTTTACTGGATGCGCCACTCGGGAGCCCCGCAGTTATCCATTTTCAATGTTGCATCCTCAAAAAAGTCAAGTAGGTTAGTTAGACACGATCGCCCTTTCCTAAAACCATGCTGGCTGGCTGAGAATTAGTTCAGTTTGAGAATTAATCTTTGTGCGGGACTTTGTCAAAAGCTTTCTGGAAAGCTAAATAAACCATGTCGTATGCTTTGCAGTTATCCTTTTTCAATGTTGCATCCTCAAAAAAGTCAAGTAGGTTAGTTAGACATGATCTCCCTTTCCTAAAACCATGCTGGTTGTCTCCCAGGATATTGTTACCATATAGGTATGTAACGCCCCTCCCACTCCTGTTAGTGTATTGAGTAAACAACACCTAACTCACTGTAAGTGGCGAGGAATGGGTTCCCAATACTTATTTAAATTATAATTTGTCTGTTAGAAATATATGTGTACTCTTTCTTTAATGCGGTGCCTCCACCTATGTAAGGGACATCTCAATACACGTGCACCCCTTAATAGGAATTATTATCAAATACTAACCCCAGTATCCACTCACACAACACACACCAATAGAAATAAGTAAACAATTTACTCAAATAAATGCGCAATAATAAGGTATTTTCAATAACAACATAAACACACAATAAACAAAGGCTAGGTATTAAAATAAATAACATACAATCAATATTACAAATAATATATTTACTCTTAAATAATATGCGTTGCTATGCAAAATAATTAAACTCTTGCACTACAGTGGGCCCACACACATGCACACACGTGTACTCACGTGTACTGAACACGTGCACCAATATAAAAGAAATATCACGTTGCAGGCCTGAACCGTCGCTCGGGTACGTAGTGGCAATAATAATAAAAAAAAAAATGCCCCTTCACTTATTTATGTCAAATAAGCAACAAAATTATACTTTCAAAAAACGTTTTTTTGAATGCAAGCAGTACTCACGACCAGCAACACCGTTCCATTTCTTGCTTCCAAGGTAGGTTCGTAGAAGGACACAATAAACACAACGACAGCTGAAAAATCTTCTTTTCCAGTGTGGCCAGAGGTACTCGGGGCTTTCTCCTGGTCACCCCGAGTGCTATCTGGGTCTCAGCAACAGTTCCAAACGCCAGCAGAAAAGTAAATTAATAATAAACAAAAAAGACTATACCATAAAATGTCTACAGCAAACGTTTGGCTTACTGAAATATATTAGCCTCTTATACTCTGCTAGTAAAGTACAAAATATATCGTTTAGATGATATTTCTTTTACTATAAAACTTTTCTTTCACTCCCTCACGTTGCGTCTGTCTCTCCTCACACTCGAACCTTCTTTCTCTCTCTCGCACAAACCCAATCAAAAGGCTAAGTCACACCCCCAAATTCCACTACCTGTTGGCTAATTGGTTCAGAGGGGAAACCTGTCCAATAGAATTGTGTTTAGGTGTAACAAGCTAGTAAATGTGATTCTGGTGCATTCTAACTATGTTACAAGAAATACAACAATATAGATATAGAGACGTCTCCCTCGTTAGGCTCTGTGTCCACCACAGGGTCTTCAATTGGGTGTTGGGCGTCCTCTTCCTCCAAGGTAGTCTCTCCGTCAGAACTTTCAAGCTCTTGGGAAGAGATGGCAATGCTCTCTTCTAAGACAAGCTCTGCTCCATCAGGGTCAGTTCCAAGCTCTGGGTGCATTTCATAACCAGTGGGCTTATTGATGCTCTCATTTAAAGTGGGATGGTCATGGTAGCACACTCCTCCATCATCAGACTCCGATTAAGTGTCTCCCTGTTCTTCATAGCTTTCATCTTCATGTGTTACGTTCTTAGGCACCTCCTTCTTCTGGTACCGTTTGGCCTGTGTTCTGGTGACAGGTCTAGGTGACGGTTTTTTCACTTCTGAATTGACAGGCATCCTCACTAGGTAGCCAATGGGTAACAGGTGATCTCTGTGAACTGTCTTCACAATACCCATTCCTTTCTCAGGCTTGACAGGGTACACAGGTAAGTTAGGCATCTTCTCCACTACTACATGTGGTACCGATTTCCATCTGTCCTCCAACTTATGCTTTCCTTGTATCCCTAGGTTGCGTAGAAGTACACGATCACCTACTTCTAATGTCTGGTTACGCACATGCTGATCGTAACGTCTTTTGTTACTCAAGTGATTTTGGCAGGCAGCATTAGTGGATAACCGATAGGCTTCTTTCAACTCGGATTTCAGCTTGGCGACGTACTGCTGGTATGTTGCGTACGATTCACGGTCAGGTGACACACCAAAACAGAGGTCCACCGGAAGACGAGCTTCTCTCCCAAACATTAAATAGTATGGGGAGTACCCTGTAGCGTCATTCTTGGTGCAGTTATAGGCGTGCACTAACTGACTGACATGTTGGCTCCATCTCTGCTTCTTGGACGGGTCAAGGGTTCCTAACATGGATAGTAGAGTCCGATGATTAAATCTCTCAGGTTGTGGGTCCCCTTGAGGATGACGCGGAGTAGTTCTGTACTTCCGTATTCCCAGCATACTTAAGAGTTCCTTTATTAACCGACTCTCGAAATCGCAACCCTGGTCGGAATGGATTCGGGCAGGAAATCCATAATGGATCAAATAATTCTCCCACAATACTTTGGCAACTGTGGTGGCCTTCTGATCTCTTGTGGGAAAGGCCTGCGCATACCGAGTAAAATGATCAGTGATGACCAGGATGTTGGGTATCCCCTTCAAGTCAGGTTCTAGGGACAAGAAGTCAATGCATACAAGGTCCAGAGGCCCTTCACTACTGATCTGGTTCAGTTGAGCAGCTCTGTGGGGTAATGTCTTGCGTCTGATACATGTTCCACAGTTCTTAATGTATTGGTCCACTTCTGATGCCATCTTCGGCCAGTAAAACCGATCTTTTATGAGCTGAGTAGTTCTCTCCACTCCCAGGTGACCCAACTCATCATGCATGGCTTGTAAAACCATCATCCGGCATCTGCTAGGCAGTACAAGCTGATGGACTTCCTTTCCATGAGCTCTTTCAGTCACTCGGTACAACAGGTTATTCTGCATCACAAGTTTCTCCCACTCACGCAGTAACAGGGTGATGTCGGGGTGTTTGTGCTTCACTGCCTGTGGCCCTCGACCACTTTTAATAACACATCCAATCTCTCCAATCACTGGGTCCACTTCCTGAGCTTTCTGCAGGTCTTTATTGCTCAGCTGTTCTAGTGGGCTCAATTGCAGAAGGGCTGGAAATGCATAGCAGTCGGGTATAGCTATAGGTGATGCTCCCAATTGATCCACCACACGTGTGTTGAATTCAGGAGACTCAGTTACTTCCACCCATTGGCATACAGCTTTTATACCTGAAGGCGGGATTTCTTTCTTTCCATTCACTGGTCAGATTACTAGAATGCAATCTTCGCGACAGTAAGTCAGCATCGACGTTGTTTCGTCCAGGTCTGTACTGGATATTAAAATCATAGGTGGCAAGAGCTGCAAGCCATCTGTGACCTGTAGCATTCAGCTTTGCAGTTGTCAAATCATAGGTGAGAGGATTATTAGCCGTTCTCACTGTGAACTTGGCTCCATAAAGATAATTGTGAAATTTATCCACGACGGCCCATTTAAGTGCCAAGAACTCAAGTTGGTGTACTGGGTATCGCTGTTCGGGCATGGATAACTTCTGGCTAGCAAAAGCTACTGGTCTCAATCCTTCGGGGTATTCCTGGATTAATACAGCACCCAACCCATTCATGCTAGCATCTACATGTAAGATGTAGGGCTTAGTACTGTCAGCAAAAGCCAATACCGGTGCATTGGTAAGGCAGCGAATGATCTTCTGGAATGCTTTGGTGCACTGATCATTCCAACGGTCTCCAAAGGGCTCCGACTCTTTAAAGTAGGACTTTTCACTGTCTTTGGAGGTCTTCTTTCCACGCTGTACTGGTGGATAGCCTTTGGTAAGTTCTGTCAATGGTCTGACAATGGCTGAGTAGTTTGCCACAAATCTACGGTAATAGCCACAGAATCCCAGAAAGGATCTTAATGACTTCAGGTTCGTAGGTTGCTCCCAATTGACCACGGCTTCAACTTTTGCAGGGTCAGTTGCTACACCGTGTTCAGAGACAGTATGGCCAACATATTTGACCTGAGGCTGACAGAATTGGCACTTGTCTATTGACACTTTCAGGCCGCATTCTTCCAGCCGATCAAGAACTTTCAAAAGTCGCTCTTTGTGTTCTTCCAACGTCTTACCAAATACGATTATGTCATCAAGGTAGACTAACACTTGGAGAAGGTTCATATCCCCCATGGCTTTCTCCATTAGCCGCTGAAAAGTGGCTGGGGCACCCGTGATACCCTGCGGCATACGTTCGAATTGGTAGAAACCAAGAGGACAAATGAATGCTGTCTTCTCCTTGTCTTCCTCTGCCATAGGTATCTGGTAATATCCGCTGCGCAGATCTAGTACTGAAAACCACTTGCTACCAGACAAACAGTCCAACGCGTCATCAATGCGCGGCATGGTGTACTGGTCTGGTATGGTCCTGCTGTTCAAAGTGTGATAGCCTATGCACATTCGTACTGATCCGTTCTTCTTCCTGGCTACAACTATGGGTGAGGCATATGGGCTACGAGACTCCTTAATAATGCCTGCTGCCAACAAGTCTTCGTGACCTCTCCCTGAAAGTTCTTGAGTCACTAAGCCGGATGGGGTGTTCAACTCCTGCAGCCAGTCCCACGTCCCACTCATGAGTTGAGAATACATTGGCTCGTTCAGCCAGTTTTCTGCTCAGTCTCTCCTTCCACGTCTCTGGAATGGGAGATGTCCCAAAATCAAACAGCTGGGGATCAAGGGCAGGTATCTATTGGTCCTGTCTTTGAGCCTGAGCTACTGTGTCCGTCTTGTATAGGTGGGCCAGCACTGTCCATATAGGCAATGTGGTTTCTTTCATCGATTCATTCCTCAATCTAACAGTAAGCCTGTTGACATCAATGGCCGAGGCTGGTAGGATTCCAGGTTGTACTAACACCCACTTTGGCAGTGCTATGTTAGGCGGTGTCTCAATCATGAAGATGCCCTTTTCCAACAGCAGGGGACTGCGGACTCCACAGATAACATTACACTTGTTTCTGGGCACAATAGTCAGTGGTCCCGAGCCCAACCACTTCACGATGCAGTCGTCTTGCAGTTTACTCCTTGGTTCCCACTGTTTTCTGTAAGCTTGAGAACACAAAGGGTGGATATGCAGAGAGGTAACAAAGTCAGGGCCAGCTGTCTCTTCACAGAGTTTGGCTAGACGTTGAAACATACTTGCATTAGTCCCAATTATGACAGGTACCTGCTCAGCGCTACGTGGTTCTGGGCAGATCAAAGCCAAAACAGAGATAGACTTGAATTCCTGCAACATCTTTGGGAAATTCTAAATCTAATACTACATATCCTCTATAGGGATAGCTGGTGTCACTCAGGCCCCAGATGGCCAATCCTTCGACTGGGTGAATGGGCAGGTGTGGTAGAAACCGAGAGTACCACTTATCAAAGATAATGGTCACTTGTGAACCACTATCTAGCAGAGCACGACATGGCCGTCCACAAATCTTCACTGTGATCACTGATGATGGTCCAATTAGTCCTTTGGGAAGGTGGCATGTCCTCTTTAAGGCTATTGCATTCTTCCTGACCGAGCAGTTCACCTTAGGAGACTCGGCAGGCTCCTTGCCTAGTCCTCTCTGTTCACGTTTCATATTACGCAGGGAACGAATGAGCTTTTGAGTCACCCTAGCAAGGTTTTCCGGTGTGCTGCATTTGTTGGCGATATGCCCATCTTCTCCGCAGCGATAGCAGAAGTAATCCCCAGACTCTTTAGCTGCCTGAGGCCTACTGCTGTTGTGGGCACGAGCTGCTCCAGCGGTTCTCAGCATTTGCCCGTCCACAATTGATGGTACTGGTGTCATATTCAATACAGTGACCTTCTTTTGCAAGTCTTGTACCTGACGCTTCAATGCTTCTATCTCACAGTCTTGATCAGGCTGCAATGTAACAGGCTTAACCTTCTTTGCTTGACTTCCAGTAACACTTGATTCCTTTGACTGACTATGCTACATCATCATGGCAACAAACCCAGTTTGCAACTCTTTAACTTGAGCTTTCAGTTCATGAAACAGACCGTTTCAGGTTCTCGTCATCTCTGACTTGTATCCGCTTTACACTGGTGCTCAGTTTATGACGAGCAGCTTCTTGCTCCTCCTCTTTCATTCAGGAGAGTCAGGAATGCAAGGGGGGTTATCCTTCCTTTCCCTTAATCTCACCAGTATCAGCATCAGCTCAGACTCAGTAGCACCTCGTATAAGCTGTTCAATGCGCACAAGATCAATGCGGCTTGACGCAATGCCTCCTTTCAGAACTACTTTCTTTAAAGACCTCTCTAGCCTCCTCAAAAAATCAGACAGCTTTTCTCCAGGCTGTTGTCTTAATGATCTGAATGCAAAATAAAATCCTCACCAGACTCAGGGGTTCCAAACGTGCGTCCAAGTGCTTCCAGGTAGTCCATCGGGCTAGCATCAGGGTTGGTGTCCCTCACTGCTTGAATAATCTCCAAAGCAGGTCCTTTCAAGCTCTCCCCGATTCTCTTCCTTTTCTCTCTACTGGAGCAGTAACACTCTTGAACCATGAGACGGGCTTGATCCATCCAACTATCAAAACCCTCCTCTCCCGAGGGAGTAGGAATGCTTCCTGAGAATGTTCGTAACCGCCGATACGCATTAGTCTCGTTGTGTGATTTCGCCGTTTTCTCTAAAACGTCTCCAACTGCACAAAGTATGGCTTCAGGGGACGTGGTTTGCAATGCTTCAGCTGGGTATAGAGCCTGGGCCTCACGCAACGTCTTCCCTTCTTCCTGCAGCAGCTTTGTAAGCTTCTCCTGAAAGCTTGAGGTTGGAACACCTTCACCAGGATCAATAGTTGCTCCATTAGCTACCACTAGCGTCCAGGCTGCAAGATCACCAGGTGGCAGTACTTTGTTGGGGACCTGATCTGGGTCCTCTATTCAAGAGCACTCACACAATACCATTAAACTCTTTGTAAGGGCATTAAATGGTTTCACTTATACATGTAAACAATTGAAGATTTCAAGTTACTTAATACAATATTAGACATAGTAAATTGAATTAGTTCAACTGAGGGTTCAATGAAGTAATTGAGAGCTCAATCAATTAATATCTGTTGTATGGAAGTGTATTTGAAATGCATTTGGTATTCATCACATATTTGCATTTGTATTTAGTTTGGTAGTAAATGCACCATATTTGCATTGAGCAAATTCAAATTTCCAAATACATGAAGATATTTACACTTGCATTTTCACCCCTTGTCTGGTATAATGGGCCTTTGTCTTGATTAGTATGGCACAATATGCAGAGGGCACCAGCAAGACACTAGCTTCATCCTCTCGATGACCTCTTTCCTAAATAAGAGAAGTTTTACTGTTACAGTAAATCACATCTGATGAGCCACGGGACACTTCCTTTAGAGTTATCCTAATGCTTCAGACACTGACAGATCATTTCACCTAACCCAAAACTTGTGATGCACTCTATCACATAACATACAGGTAGTGGACAAAAAAAAATGGAAACACCTGGGTAAATGAGGGACACCAAGTATATTGAAAGCAAGGGCTTCCACACAGGTGTGGCTCATGCGTTAAATAAGCAAATAACATCCCAGCATGCTTAGGATCATGTATAAAAATGCTAGACAGGCCTGGTTGCCTATAATTATGCAAGAGGAGACCTCAGTGAGTTTGAAAGAGGGGTGATTGTTGGGGTGTGTTTTTCAGAAGCTTCAGTAACCAAGACAGCTCAACTTGTTGATGTTTCACGAGCAACGGTGTCTAAGGTGATGTCGGCATGGTACTCAGAGGGAAAGACATCATCAGCAAAGGGCAACAGCAGGTGGAAGCGCATACTCCAGGATCGTAATATCTGTGCATTAATTCGAAGTGCAAGGCAAAACAGGCAAGCAACTGCAGCTCAATTGACTGTAAATTTCAACCTGGGGCGCGAGCAGCCAGTTTCATCAAAAATGGTCCATCGAGAACTCCACAGAGCAGGATACCATAGTGGCCCAACGCCCTATTAAGTGACTTTACATTGGTGTTTCCACTTTTTTGTCCACTACCTGTACATTATGTTTTTTGGACAGGCTACATTAGCCATGAGAAAGAAGCAGAATCTCCTGTGCCCACTTAAAAGACTAGCAATTTCAATGGACTGCTTATATCTGGTCCCGTGCTCTGTTATGTGACCACGCTAAATTTAAAATTACTTAAATGAATAATAATAAAAAAATACATAAGATGTTATGACCCTCATTATAAACAATCAAGGCCACTGAGTGTGCCCATTCAGAGTGTTCACATGGCAGAAAGTGGAGTTCTCTCAGTTACAGATATACAAAGGCAATAAAGAATGATAACGTACATTTATTTAGATTATATGTAGTGGGTGCTACCTGTTAAGTGAGTTTCATCACTGAGAGAATGTGGCAGGTGTAATTGATTAACTGCATTCAATTGGATAAATCGTTTCACCTCATTACCATTTAAAGGGCCGTGTAAACGGAGTCACGGGAGTTGCAAGGCTGCGGGAATGTCGGCTCCACACGTTTCTTTGCGAGTATGCCCTGTGAATGGAGGTAGTATAATCGTTTTGAGCTCACTTTTGGTCTAAACTGTTTCAGTTAAAGCTGTGTATATGGCTGTTAAGCAGTCTGTGGTTGTAATCAACCTGTACCTGCGTTGGGAAAAGTTTGGGCTGATGTAGTATTTGAGAGTCCTTATAGGCGTTAAGCTTATAAACGTTTTGAAATTAGTTGTGTGCGTCTGTATTCCCGGAGCCTTGCACGCTGCCCGTTAGAAGGAAAATGTGTACTTTCTTAGCTTAGGTTATTTAAAGGGGATTGATTGGTGTTCTATTGGGTTAGAGTGAACTCGAGTAATTCAGTGCTTACTATAGTACCCCATGTTAATCTGTATCCTCACTGAATGAGAGTAACACTGGTAGCAATGTTATTGGAGAGTGATTTGCTGTATTGTGGGTTATTTTTGTGTGGTGGATTATTATTATTTTGTGTGATATTCATTTGGTTTGGAGTGCACCAGTTATTTGGTTCTAGTATTATGTTTAACTGTTTAGGGTACTAATTACTTGTTTTACCACAATTGTCCTGATTCTATGAGCTGTCTGTTTAACTGTACAATTATCTGTATGAAATTTAATCTTTAACTACTTCATTGATGGTAATTGTATTTGCACTGAATTCAATTTCTAATTATCCCACTGCTAGTAATTGTAGCCTACCTGTTTTGAAACCTGATTGTGGATTATTTCATTGATGTTAATTGTAATATACTCTTGTTACTTGCCTGCTATTGTGAGTCCTGTATTTTAATCATGCATGTGATCTTTTAACAGAAGCTGTGTTTCATAAATAAAGTGTTATACTTTGATCTCTTGTTTGTCACTCCTTGTCTTTGCCCAGTATAATGTTTTAATGCCCTATATAACGAACCTGTGTATTTTGAGTGATCTGGTAAATTAAAACTAAATTCTGAAGGCGTAATACCTTCAGTGGTGTAGTCTGGCTTTAGGGTTAATTGGTATACATGGTTTCCAATTGTCACTCTCTCTAAAGACCCCCTCACCCCCCACTTGCTACATATATATACAGTATATTCTGTACACTTTTGCATAACAGGATTTAAGAAACAGACATAGCTATATTTGTATTTGTATTTTGTGGCCTTTTTTTAATAAAAAGGTGAACAAAAAGGAAATTGTTCTTTCCAGTGTGATATGTTGCGGTACTGGGTCTGGGAGGAGGAGGTGTTGATTGGGTTTCTGGAAAGATTAAAGACATAAATAATCAAAGCAAAATACCGGGAATAGTCGCATGGTTAGGTGCACAGAGACAGATATCTGTGAATGGAGACCTACAATTGATAGCAAATAAACAATTAACTTCCAACTTTAAATCATGAGAATAAATGTTAATTTTTTAAAACAGAAAAAAATATGGCAAGGTGGTTAACAGACATAATGTTATTAATAGAGAATGGGAAAAGAAATCGAAATTGATACTGCATACTGCGAGTCTGATCCTGATGGTGTCCTGTTTGGACAGGAGATGTGTGTCTCAGTAAAGGGGGTGCACATGGTATAGCAGCCTTAGATCTAGGCAGAAGGGGGCGTGCTTACCATTTTATAGATGAGACCGAATTATAATATGTTCTTAAAATTTGAAATATTTGCATTTGTCCAAGGAAGAACCTCTCTCATAATTTTAGGATATGTTATAGTTTTTAAATAAAAAGCTAAGAAAAACTGAAATGCTAGATCATACTTGCAGAAGTATTCACCCCCCTGCAAAGTTTTCAAATTTTGTTGAATTACAAATAATGTATGCACAGTTTTTCAAACACATTTTTTTTTTTTATTTAAAGACGTAGTGGTTAAACTGAACACTGTTATATGAGGAGGAGGTTAAATGTCAGCAAAACTTGCAAAGAAAATGTACAAAATGAAATTTACTGGTTGCATAAGTATTCATCCCCTTAAGTCAGTACTTGGTAGAAGCACCTTTTGCAGCAATTACTGCTATGAGTCTTTTTGGATAGGTCTCTACTAGCTTTGCACAGTAGGATGGTGAAATTTTTGCCCATTCTTCACGGGAAAATTGCTCCAGTTCTGATAAGTTTGTTGGGGATCGTTGATGGACATGCAATCTTCAATTCTCGCCATAAATATGATTATATTCAAGTCAGGACTTTAACTGGGCCATTCAATAACATTCATTCTCTTCTTGTTCAACCACTCCAGTGTGGCTTTGGCTTTGTGCTTCGGGTCATTGTCCTGCTGAAATGTGAATTTCCTCCCCAGTTTCAGAGTCCTGGCTGACTCAAATAGGTTTTCATCAAGGATTCGCCTGTACTTTGCACCATCCATTCTCCCCTCTATCCTGACAAGCTTCCCAGTCCCTGCTGAAGCATCCCCATAACATGATAGTGGTTAGGACTCTGGACTCTTGACCGGAGGGTCGTGGGTTCAGTCCCAGGTGGAGGACACTGCTGCTGTAACCTTGAGCAAGGTACTTTACCTAGATTGCTCCAGTAAAAACCCAACTGTATAAATGGGTAATTGTATGTAAAAAATAATGTGTAACAAATAATGTAATTGAATGTAAAAATAATGTGATATCTTGTAAAAATTGTAAGTCGCCCTGGATAAGGGCATCTGCTAAGAAATAAATAATTATAATAATAATAATGATGCTGCCACCACCATGCTTGACAGTTGGGATGGTGTTGACTGGGTGATGTGCAGTGTTGGGCTTGCGCCAGACTTCAATTTTTGTCTCGTCTGACCACAAAACCTTTTTCCATCTACATGCTTTTTTCGTAAATTCAATACGTGCTTTAAGATGAGGCTTTTTGAGTAATGGCTTCTTTCTTGCCACCCGTCCATACAGGCCAGCTTTGTGTAGGGACCGGCTTATTGTTGATGTGTGACCACTGACTCCCATCTCAGAAACAGAACTTTGATCTCTCAAGGTCATTTTTGGCTTCAGAGTGACATCCCGAACCAGTTTCCTGCTTGTCCGGCTGCTCAGTTTGGGAGGGTGACCTGATCTGGGTAGTGTCTGGGTGGTATGATGCATCTTCCACTTCTTAATGATGGACTTCACTGTGCTGAGAGGGATAATCAGTGCCTTTGAAATTTTCTTCTACCCTTCTCCTGCTCTGTGCCTCTCTACCACTTTATCCCTGACTTGTTTTGAAAGCTCCTTGGTCTTCGTGGTTGCTTTGTTGGATCACTATGCGAGTTGCAGCTTGAAAGTCTTTATATACCTGAGGGAAATGATCTACAAGTTAAACCACTTTGAGTACACACAGCCTGAAACCATTTCACTAATTTTGTGACCTTTTGAACAAATAATTTACACCTGAGCTGATTTAGGGCTGCAGTGGCAAAGGGGTTGAATACTTATGCAACTGAGATTAATCTGTTTTTCTCTGTAAATCTTACTTATTTATATTCTATATGCATTTTTTAACTTTATCAATGTGGAGTAGTTTGTGTAGATTCTACATGTAAAGTCTATTTTGAAAGTGTTGTGGAGGTGCCAACAAAATGTGAAAACTGTACAGGGAGTGAATACTTCTGCAGATAGATAGGTAGGTAGATAGATAGACAGATATACTGTATATACATTGTTTTTCTTGATTAATTTTGGTATGTTCCAGGGGGGACTGAAAAGATATAAATAGTCTGAGTCAAGCCCTGCCAGGGTTAAGCTGAATCCACACTGGACGCGAGTGAAGCAATCAACGTCGCCAAATGTCAATCCACACCAGATGCCAATTGGAAATAAATACAAGACCCTGCCCATGCTTTCTTATTGGACATACTAGAAATGGGTGGTCCCAAAACAGGGCATGTTATACAGTGGGTGGTAATGTTGCTTCTGATGGTCAGTTTCATTCCAGTTGTGCAATGGAAAAGAAAAATAGAGACAGTTTCTATTTTAGCGAACCGTGGTTCTATACTGTTTTAACCTTGCATTCTGAGGTGTCTGCACTGCCTGTGATTAATAAAAATACAGCCATCTGGGAGCAAATAAATCTTTTGTCATCCCTTCTTTATACCTACACACCGGTCCATAACAACCTCTTTGAAGGTGTTCCATAACTTATATGTAGTTTGGATCTTATCACTTAAATATAGCAGGGAGGAGAGGCACAATTAGTATGCTTAAGAACGTACATGAGAACTCTTTACCCATCTCCCTTAGTTAATATCCAGTCATTACAGATACGGTGAAATTAGAACATTCTTTACCATATATTTTGTCTCACTATTGAGCAGCCTACCTTGTGTAAACACTATTGGTCCCTGTGAGAGTCTGACTCCGTTTCTTGAGTCCTCCACCTCACTAACCGCACGTTACACTCTTCTTGCAGGACAGACCGGATTGCACTGGTTAGGGGTGGCATTCTTGTGGCAGACAATGACATCACAAAACAAAAACACTTTAGGGTGCTTATCAAACTTGAAGACATGGATGCTGAACCGTTGTTTTCTCTTGTCAAGTAATGTAAAATCTTGGAATGTAGTATCCATGGGACAACTGTAAGACAGAATGTTAAAACAGCATCTCCATTATAAATAACTAACACATAGTAAATATTGGCCAAAGCGGATCATCTGAAAATATACTTTAAATTATTTTTATCACAGATGTTCTACCTGATTTGAAGTTTCCCAATTATTTTTTCTTCTCACAATTGTGGTTCCCCACTCAGTTCAGGAATACTGAACTTCAGTGGGATGACCAAGCCAGCTTTTCTACCCAGGAAATGGAATGCTGATGTCAGTGAGCTACCCTTACCCCAGTGGGCAACACCTTTAAACTCTAACCCTAACCTTGAAGCCAGCCCGGAAGGTGTCCTGTTCTGAACTCACGGGCAGCAGTATGGAGTAGTGGTTAGGGTTCTAGACTCCTGAGCAGACATCGTGGGTTAAATCCCAGGTTGTTGCTGTACCCTTGAGCAAGGTACTTTACCAAGATTGCTCCAGTAAAAACCCAAATTTATAAATTGGTACCAGAATTTGTATGTAAAAAAATAATGTACTGGGGGGGCTCCCGACTGGCGCATCCAGTAAAGGCGAAGGAGTGCAGGGTACTCCCTATAGGCCAGAGGTCTCTGGTTCAAATCCAGGCTATGTCCTCACCGGCTTTGGCCGGTGGCTCCCAGGGGCCACCTCCTGGGCAGGGAGGGCTCTAGTCAGCTGGGTAATCCCTGTCTCATTGCACACCAGCGACACCTGTGTTGTAACCAGATCTACGTTAGTCCTCTGTCGCAATAGGTCTGGTTAGCTTCACTGTCTGCAAGCGGGTGGCTTGACGGTGAGACAGGGTTTTAAATAATTGGCCATTCCAAATTAGGAGAAAAACGGGGGTAAAATAATTGGCTATTCCAAAATAAATTTTATATATATATATATATATATTATATGCATATATACAGTGGCTCTCAAAAGTATTCACCCCCCCTTGGACTTTTCCACATTTTATTGTGTTACAACATGGAATCAAAATGGATTTAATTAGGAGTTTTTGCCACTGATCAACACAAAAAAAGTCCATAATGTCAAAATGAAAAATAAAATCTACAAATTGTTCTAAATTAATTACAAATGCAAAACAGAAAATAAATGGATTGCATCAATATTCACACCCTTGAGTCAATATTTGGTAGAGGCACCTTTGGCAGCAATTACAGCCAAGAGTCTATTTGGATCCCCATCCAACTTGATGGAACTTGAGCAATTTTGTAAAGAAGAATGGGCAAAAATTGGAGTGTCCAGATGTGCAAAGCTGGTAGAGATTTATCCAAATAGACATGGCTGTAATTGCTGCCAAAGGTGCCTCTACCAAATATTGACTCAAGGGGGTGAATACTTATGCAATCAATTATTTTCTGTTTTATATTTGTAATTCATTTAGAACAATTTGTAGATTTTATTTTTCACTTTGACATTATCGACTTTTTTTTGTGTTGATCAGTGGCAAAAACTCCTAAATAAATCAATTTTGATTCCATGTTGTAACACAATAAAATGTGGAAAAGTCCAAGGAGGGTGAATACTTTTGAGAGCCACTGTGTATATATATTGTGATATAGCGGGTTGTGAGAGACGGCAGGGAGGGGGTTAAAACCTCCCTGCAAAAGAAAACATGTAAGAATGCACCTTTTGGTTTGATGGATTGCTTTATTGTTTCATTTAATTTGCTTATTATTTAGTTTAATTGTTTAATTGTTTTTATTATTAATGATCATCCGCACCTGGGCGTTATTGGAGAATTAGACCCAGGTGCGGAGTTTAAAAGGAGAGCACGCAGTCTGCTCGGGGCTGCTAAGGAGAAGGAGGCAGAAAGGAGTGCTCTGCTTCCTGGCAGTCACGAGGTAAAAAGGTATAGTGCAAACCTGTGTGGTTTAGTTTTGGGACAGGGAAACGGCTTAGCCGTCCTGTGGTAGTTAGGTTCCTGCGTGTGTAGGTAGTGCTCGGAAAGAGCTAGGTGTTTGTTTTGTGTTTGTTTTATTTTGTGTTATTAAAAAAATAGCGCGTCAGCGCTTGAAAACTCCATTTCTGAGTCCTGGGTCGTATTTTTAAAGGGGCAACGAACCCGAGTGGGTGCAATCCTTTTACATATGGTGGCAGCGGTGGGATCATAACGACCGAAAACACACTTCAGTCGGACCCACAAGAACGTAACAAGATGGAAAACACCGACGCACTAATTCGGGCGCTGTTACATGCAACAGCCGTCCAACAAGACAATAACTCGAAGATGCAGGAGCTCCAACAGTCTGCAATTCAAGTACAGCAGGAAACCAACCGGCTGCACGCCCAACAGTTGGAGGTAACCCGGCAAGAGGTAGCCGTGTTAAAAGGACGTTTGGATCAGTCGGCAACACTACCACCGATGTCTTCAATCCGACCCTCCCACGTCTTGCAGAAGATGACGCGGGAGGATGATGTGGAGGCATTTTTACTGGCGTTCGAACGCACCGCCACCCGGGAGGGATGGCCATCAGGAAAATGGGCGGGAATCTTGGCACCATTTTTAGTAGGAGAAGCCCAGAAGGCATACCATGATCTGGCCCCTCAGGAAGCTGAGAGTTACCCACATCTAAAAGCGGAGATCCTTGCTCGGGAAGGGGTGACCTCAGCTGTGCGGGCCCAGAAATATCATGCCTAGGGGTATGTGCCGGGAATTCCACCCAGGTCACAGATGTATGACCTGATTCACTTAGCCACTAGGTGGCTCAAACCAAAAGGTGCATTCTTACATGTTTTCTTTTGCAGGGAGGTTTTAACCCCCTCCCTGCCGTCTCTCACAACCTGCTATATCACAATATATATATATATATATATATATATATATATATATATGTATTTTAAATATATATATACAGTACTGTGCAAAAGTTTTAGGCAGGTGTGAAAAAATGCTGTAAAGTAAGAATGCTTTCAAAAATAGACATGTTAATAGATTATATTTATCAATTAACTAAATGCAAAGTGAGTGAACAGAAGAAAAATCTAAATCAAATCCATATTTGGTGTGACCACCCTTTGCCTTCAAAACAGCATCAATTCTTCTAGGTACACTTGCACAAAGTCAGGGATTTTGTAGGCATATAGTCAGGTGTATGATTAAACAATTATACCAAACAGGTGCTAATGATCATCAATTCAATATGTAGGTTGAAACACAATCATTAACTGAAACAGAAACAGCTGTGTAGGAGGAATAAAACTGGGTGAGGAACAGCCAAACTCAGCTAACAAGGTGAGGTTGCTGAAGACAGTTTACTGTCAAAAGTCATACACCATGGCAAGACTGAGCACAGTAACAAGACACAAGGTAGTTATACTGCATCAGCAAGGTCTCTCCCAGGCAGAAATTTCAAGGCAGACAGGGGTTTCCAGATGTGCTGTCCAAGCTCTTTTGAAGAAGCACAAAGAAACAGGCAACGTTGAGGACCGTAGACGCAGTGGTCAGCCAAGGAATCTTACTGCAGCAGATGAAAGACACATCATGCTTACTTCCCTTCGCAATCGGAAGATGTCCAGCAGTGCCATCAGCTCAGAATTGGCAGAAAACAGTGGGACCCTGGTACACCCATCTACTGTCCGGCGTGGAAACAAGGCCAAGCGACTCAACTATGCACGAAAACACAGGAACTGGGGTGCAGAAAAATGGCAGCAGGTGCTCTGGACTGATGAGTCAAAATTTGAAATATTTGGCTATAGCAGAAGGCAGTTTGTTCGCCGAAGGGCTGGAGAGCGGTACACGAATGAGTGTCTGCAGGCAACAGTGAAGCATGCTGGAGGTTCCTTGCAAGTTTGGGGCTGCATTTCTGCAAATGGAGTTGGGGATTTGGTCAGAATTAATGGTCTCCTCAATGCTGAGAAGTACAGGCAGATACTTATCCATCATGCAATACCATCAGGGATGCATCTGATTGGCCCCAAATTTATTCTGCAGCATGACAACGACCCCAAACATACAGCGAAAGTCATTAAGAACTATCTTCAGCGTAAAGAAGAACAAGGAGTCCTGGAAGTGATGGTATGGCCCCCACAGAGCCCTGATCTCAACATCATCGAGTCTGTCTGGGATTACATGAAGAGAGAGAAGCAACTGAGGCTGCCTAAATCCACAGAAGAACTGTGGTTAGTTCTCCAAGATTTTTGGGCCAACCTTCCTGCCGATTTCCTTCAAAAACTGTGTGCAAGTGTACCTAGAAGAATTGATGCTGTTTTGAAGGCAAAGGGTGGTCACACCAAATATTGATTAGATGTAGATTTTTCTTTTGTTCACTCACTTTGCATTTTGTTAATTGTTAAATATAAACTATTAACATGTCTATTTTTGAAAGCATTCTTACTTTACAGCATTTTGTCACACCTGCCTAAAACTTTTGCACAGTACTGTATATATATGTATTGTAAGTTGCCCTGGATAACAGTCTCTGTTAATAAATCATGTGCCTGGCTGTCAGGATCCATTATAAAAGTGATGAGGAAAAGCAATGCCTTCCATCTTAGCCTTCCTAACACTGCCAAGAGACAAACCTGTGCTGTCTCACCCTGTGCTTTTACCAGAAGAGACACTCGGGGATCCCCAGATTTTAGAAATTCAATGAGGTCTGGGTAAAAGAAGTTTGTGTTTAGCACCAGACGTACCTGTTTTTAATGATGGTGTAGGTGTCCTTTCCCTTGGTGTCTGTGGGTGAGGAGTAGCAGGAATCTGCAGATACCTGGAGGCTTGTATCCTTAGAATCCACAACAAATTCAATGTAGAGCCTCCCACTCAGATCCACTTCATAGGGAAATTCCGTGACTGGATCATTAAAGGCTTTAGTTTTGAATAAGTGTAGAGAGACCTTGTATTTACCCTGATTCAGCCATACCCTCAACCATAGGGTTGAACTGAAAACTGAAGGTCTCATTAGCCGTCATCTCGCATGTTAAAGAGATCTCAAGACGACGTACAGGTATTGGGGTGTCTGTAACAGTGCCATAAACCGTGTTGGAATAAACTATCTTGTTTCCTTCCACCTGAAAAAGCAATGTGATATCGTTAAAAGAAGGGTTTGATGGTGTTCTAGATTCTTTTAGATATGCTGAATGCTATGACACAAATACCCCGTTTACACTAGCACACCCGTACCATGAGGGCTCCACACCTTTTTGGTTTATTTTTTAAATTATAAATATATTTCCGCATACATCCCTGTTTTACACATTTGGCAAAAATATTTACTCGCTAGAAACTGACAAATCAAATGTTTTGCTTATGTGTATGGATTGCATACATATTGCATCATCAACTTGCTACTCAGTACGTTCATTATGTGTACGTCAGTCGCTCGGCTCGCCTTTCTTTAATGTAAATGCGAACCATGCAAGCCAGCTCCAGCTCCAGACCCAGCTCGGCTCGGGTGTGGTAGTGTAAACGGGGTAATAGGCACTGGGTGCTCCATGGGTGCTCCGGGGCTCAAGCACCCACCGAAAACAATTAGCATGTGCTCAGCACCCACTAGCCACGGCCATTTTAGTTTTACAAGATACATTTTATTAATGATATGTTAAAAACATTTACTTGAAACCAAACTTTAACAATGGTACCACTAGGGCAGAAGCACATAACTGACTGCACAGTGTCATACGAGAAGAAGCCTATGCTATGACAGGGATTTTTTTTTTTTTTTTTTAAATCTCTGATGAGAAAATGTGAAACTTCTTACAAATTAAATTGTTACAAACGTCTTACAAATTACAAATGATTTATCCCAATTAAAAGGTTAAGTAACACATTTTGATGCTGGTGCAAAGCACAACACAGTCAATAGTACCATATACAGTACTGCACTCTTCATAATATGCTGCAGATCAAAGGTTTCACAACATTAGAGTACAGTAGTAATTCAAAGGCTTGAGCCCTGGATCTAAGTACAGGTCAGTACAGAGACCATTTTATTGATGCAGATGCTTGTAGAGTCCATCCTGTGTGTTATGCAGGATACCATTGTGAGTGCAGAATATTACTAATGTCAATTGCATTGCATTTGCATAAAACATTTACCCAACATGAGCTAGGTATTTAAGTATTCTAAGTATTTTAGTAATTATCAGTTTACAATTGTACAAATTGCTAAATTTGTAATGACCAAAACCTTACTGCAATGCAAATTCATTATAAAACTAACCAGTATTTGGTGTCACTTGAAAGCAAACCTGTTTTCTATTGACATACATATAACCTATGGTACTGTACAAGTGAAATACATACTAAAACTATTTATTTAATTTCCCATTATAATATGAAGGAACAGCCTTACCCGAGACGCAGTTCCACACGCGCTGAATAGTACCCTCACCACCACCCAGTTTCCTGCATCTTGTGCTTTGCATTGTTGGTCATTATTCTGCAGATGGATGTTATCAATGGTGATCTTGGCATCGGTTAGCAGAGCCTTTGGAAACCGGTATTCAGCTGCATCAGAAGCACAGTTCAAAGATCCCTCTTTTCATTTCATAAAAGAAGATTGACACACTCAAAAATTCAGTCAGTTAGTAAGAATCCTTTTTTTCAGTGACAAATTATTTTACCCCATTTCTTCTCAATTAAGAATGGCCAATTATATCGAGTTCCATGATGCACGACGTCCCAAACATTAGTAAAGTTTCTCATTAATTACCATAATCATGTTATAAACAATGACACGGATTGTGAAAAGTTTCCTTCTTCCAGGAGTGTTTGTCTTGTCCTGGGAAAGCAGAGGGTTCCTGTACTTTCCCATTCCCTGGATCACTTGTACTTCACTCATCTGGGTTAACCCACAATTCTCCCCACCATATAAATATAGCCATGCAGCTCTCGTCATGCAGCTCCAGCCATGTAATGCGTGCGCAGGTTGTAATAGACGTCATTATTCATCTGGTAAATGTCTGTAATAATGTTTTTAAACAATCTATTAAATAATGATGGTTTAATCAAATCAAGGCATAATTAGTGTTTTTTTCAAATAAATACATTTCAAGATCTGCTCCTGGGGAGCTCCCACACATTGATTTAAATAATCTTCATCATTATTTTCTGAACCCAGTTACATAGAAATATTCCTCATATGCTTCTTTTATCAGCTACTGAGATGCATTATTATTGGGGAAATGTCATACAGTGTGATATGGATAACTATAATAATATGTAATAATGCACACAGTGATATGCATATTACCATATCATCTGACATTCCTATTGCAATCGCGTACTACAGTCATCTGTATTTAAATAATAAATCTTCATCAACACTCTTTCAAAATGTCCAGCATACAAAGAGTGTGTTGGTATTAGGGAGATTACTGTTTTGCTTTTCTTTCAAATTTGAATTTATAAAAATACATAGGTTATGTCAAATTGACATTTTTGCTTTGTTACGTTTATTGTTATTGTTAATAGTAATTGTTTGATGGGGGTCTTATGAAGTTTCCATCGGCTGTATTCCGATAAGGTACGCTGTGATCATGTGATTGGGGTGTTCAGATGAATGAGCTTGCCTTTGGCAGTATAATGATGACGTCAATTAAAAGCTGCGTACGCATGACTTCATGGCTGGAGGATCCAGGCTGTTCGTTTATGCTGCATCTCATATGTATTGTCGATACAGCCAAAAGAGATTCTCTACATTATGAAGTATGGAGGCTGTTTACTTTGCTGTTTGAGGGAAGTCTATCCAAACATAGTATTATCAGTTTTAAAGCCTAAATTTTATTGTGCCGGAGCACTTCGAAATGTGTCACTTGTGACGTCACCATCAGAGTAATGACATGTAATTCAAAAACGAATTTCCATTTCTGCGAGTCCATTTTAAATAAATAAAATGCAGGCACTACAAATTATTTGAGACTACTTACATCAGTAATAAATTGACCATGCATGATTTACTGAGAAAACGCCCAACAAAACTTCCTTAAATTAAGGAGCAGTGAAAATCCAAAAAACAAAAAAAATCCCACCTTGGTACCATATATGCAATACTTTTTTCACTATTCAAATGTTGCAGTAACAAAACCTAATGACACGAACTGAAGGGGAATGCATGCGATCAGTTCACATGTGATGTAGGCTACCTACGCTTTCTTTCCAACTATAGTAGGCTATAGTTTTTAGGGTGCGTTCAAAAGTGAAATTTCTGATACATTTTTTTTGTGTGTTCTGACACATGCTTTAGTTGCAAGAGCTTAACTGTTGAGTCGGGTCGAGTCCAAAAAAAGGTGTGCTTGCTCAGGATCGGGTCGGTTTTGAGTCTGGCTTAAAATTCAGGACCGAGCAGACCTCCAAATTGCAGCCATTTTGGTGCTGCTTTTCTCTTTCCAGAATACAGTAAACACCAGCAAGTGGAGATGAGTTTCTCATTTTACAACTAATTTCTTTAAGAGAAGCCTTTGCTAAATTATCACTACCTAATACAATTTCACATTTCTTGTGAGATTACATCATTGTGGAAAAAAATGGTACTTACTTTGAACTCCTATGACAGAATTTGCACAGAGAAAACTGAAGGTTAGGAAGATGAGCATCCTGTAAAAAAAAAAAAAAAAAAAGGTTTTGTTTAAACTTGCTCTTAAGATACTGCGACTTTAGCGGCTGCTAAAACATGTCCCTGCATTAAAACATAATAACATTAGAAATATGAGAACAAGGAAGGGCCAGCTTACATTCTGCAGGTTGAGTCCTATTTCAGGTCAGGATGGAGTATCTTCTACCAGGCTTTTCTGGACTGCAGCAGATTCAGGTCCTGATGTCTTGCTGAACTTCAAGTGTTACTTTCTTATATCTTAACTTAGTTCCCTAAGATGGAAAGGTTTAGATTGTCATCCCTTTATGATTGGTTACTTTAACATGGCCATTCCACTCTTTCTATGCTAGAATTGGTTATGTTGTACATTGTGTTGGTATATTATTGGTTAGTTATAATTCAGTCTGCTCATGCAATAATTCATGTGATCCTTCTTTTTCAAACCTCTTCTTTTGAACCTTTCTTCTGTCACATAAAAGCATTTACTCTGCATACCATTTCTCTCTGACTGTCATCCATCAAAATAGCCTCTGTGGTTTCTCAATTACATCTTAACATTACATTCTGAGATCACCACCTCAGCACACTTCCTTTTAATAACATCTGTGGTTTGCAGAACTTCATTTTATACTTTTTTTTAACAAATAAATACTAACTAAAAAAAATCTAGAATATACAGTATGATTATAAGTTTAAATATTAGTCTTAACCCTACAAACCTCACTTTCTCCACAAACTACAGACCAAGTGCATCCAACACCCAGGAAGTGATGTTATCCCAACACGACGCTCAACTTGAAGTGCATTATTCCTATTATACAATGGCTCAAGCTATAAAAACTTACACAAATTCAGAGTAGATATCCATCGTTACAATTTATAGTCTTCATTTAAATAAGAAAAAGAGTTCACCAAAACTTAACAACATTAATTAAAAACAAACGTATGGTACTAATAATAAATGATGAGGTTTCAATGTTCTCTTTCAACCGGGACGGCATCTTTTTGCGTTTTGTTATAATATTATTATTTCTTATGTATGGCTTTGTGACAGGAATGGCTGAGGGTCTGACGTCACGGCAGAAGAAGGGACCACAACAACAAAAAGGTATTGTGCAGTGGCGCGGGCGCCGTTTTATTTAAAGCAACCAAAAATAAAATAAATATTTAAACAAAAGAACACTTGCTCACAGAGCAAAATAAAAGGGTAAACAAAAACAAATCACGAACACAAAATCCAAAATAAATAAACCATGAACCATACAGGTCAGGCTGGGCAGTCGCTGTCACTGTTCCTGTATGCTATGATTTAGTTTCGTTTTAAGTAACTCCGTCTCCTCTCACACACTCTCTCCTTCTGACACCCACCCAGAGTGCCGAGAGCTGCAGGCTTTTATTAACAGGTGACCATCTCCCGATTAGCAACAAATTAAACCACTTAATTCATTCGGGAGATGGCCACCTTCTGCACGAGTTTTAATTAATTACTCCTGGCAGAGGACGAGCACCGATCTCGCCTCTGCCAGGACACGTTTTAAAAATAAACAAAACAACAACACGGCGCTACGCCGTCATAAATACAATACAATAAATAAATAAACACTACAAAACAATCTGCACAGGGGCGGAGGGAGAGACCCCGATCTAAAAATAAATAAACAATGTACAGGGCTGCTCGCCCTGTTACATATCCCCCCCCTTGTGCGAAGCACACATGGCCCCAATGGCCACCTCCCCCCTCAGTCTCAATGTCCCGGAAGAGGGGGAAGCAAGTTGTTCCCGGGGGGTGGCCATGGTGGAATCTCCGGCACCCCCCAATTTTTCGTGGCCGGCAGCTCCCTCTTCCGGGGCTCCCTCCACACTCTCTCCTGCCGCGAAAGTGCGGCTGGGGGAGCTGGTCTCCTGACCTTCCCCCTCCTCTTCATGGCCAGCAGTTCCCCTCCGTGGGGCTCTGACCACCCAAACTCCTGCCGCGAAAGTGCGGCTGGGGGAGCTGGTCTCCTGACCTCCCCCCCTTTCTTGATGGCCGGCAGCTCCCCTCCGTGGGGCTCCGACCACATGACCTCTGGCCGCGAAAGTGTGGCTGGGGGAGCTGGTCTCCTGACCTCCCCCCCTTTCTTGATGGCCGGCAGCTCCCCTCCGTGGGGCTCCGACCACAGTGTAGGGACCCCAGGTGAAGCAGGATCCCTGGCGACCCCAGGCGACGGCAGCGGACCCTCGGGAGGCGACGGCAGCGGACCCTCGGGAGGCGACGGCAGCGGACCCTCGGGAGGCGACGGCAGCGGACCCTCGGGAGGCGACGCAGGACCGGCAGCAACCCTAGGAGATGCAAGGGAGACACAGGCGACCCTAGGCGATGCCGACGGCGGGAGGGGAGCCCCTGGCCATGAAGGCGGCAGCAGGAGCTCCACTTCTCCCAATGGTGGTGGTGGAGGTAGAGGTAGCTCCTGCTCCTCTCCTCCTGACGGTAAAGGTGGCAGGGGCTCCTCCTCTTCTGGCGGCCAAGGCTTCTCCCCTTCTGGCGGCCAAGGCCGCAGGGCTTCCTCCCCTTCAGGCGGCCAAGGCGGCAGGGCTTCCTCCCCTTCAGGCGGCCAAGGCGGCAGGGCTTCCTCCCCTTCAGGCGGCCAAGGCGGCAGGGCTTCCTCCCCTTCAGGCGGCCAAGGCGGCAGGGCTTCCTCCCCCTCAGGCGGCCAAGGCGGCAGGGCTTCCTCCCCTTCAGGCGGCCAAGGCGGCAGGGGCTCCTCCCCTTCAGGCGGCCAAGGCGGCAGGGCTTCCTCCCCTTCAGGCTGCGAAGGCGGCAGGGCTTCCTCCCCTTCAGGCGGCCAAGGCGGCAGGGCTTCCTCCCCTTCAGGCGGCCAAGGCGGCAGGGCTTCCTCCCCTTCAGGCGGCCAAGGCGGCAGGGCTTCCTCCCCTTCACGCGGCAGGGCTTCCTCCCCTTCAGGCTGCGAAGGCGGCAGGGCTTCCTCCCCTTCAGGCTGCGAAGGCGGCAGGGCTTCCTCCCCTTCAGGCTGCGAAGGCGGCAGGGCTTCCTCCCCTTCAGGCTGCGAAGGCGGCAGGGCTTCCTCCCCTTCAGGCTGCGAAGGCGGCAGGGGCTCCTCCCCTTCTGGCAGCGAAGGCGGCTCCTCCCCTTCTGGCAGCGAAGGCGGCTCCTCCCCTTCTGGCAGCGAAGGCGGCTCCTCCCCTTCTGGCAGCGAAGGCGGCTCCTCCCCTTCTGGCAGCGAAGGCGGCAGGGGCGCCTCCCCTTCTGGCTGCAACAGGGAAACCAGCAGGCATGTTCCCTCTGCTGGTTGTGGTGGAAGCGGAACCAGCAGGCATGCTCCCTCTGCTGGTGGTGGTGGTGGGAGCAACATGTCGTCCTCCCACGGAGATGGAGGCGGCACCAGCAGGTATTCTCCCTCTGCTGGTGGTGGTGGGAGCGACATGTCGTCCTCCCACGGCGGTGGAGGTGGAACCAGCAGGAATGCTCCCTCTGCTGGCGGAGGTGGGAGTGACTCACAGTCCTCCCAGGGTGGTGGAGGTGGAACCAGCAGGAATGCTCCCTCTGCTGGCGGAGGTGGGAGCGACTCACAGTCCTCCCAGGGCAGTGGAGGTGGAACCAGCAGGAATGCTCCCTCTGCTGGCGGAGGTGGGAGCGACTCACAGTCCTCCCAGGGCAGTGGAGGTGGCACCAGCAGGTATTCTCCCTCTGCTGGCGGTGGTGGAAGCGGAACCAGCAGGCATGCTCCCTCTGCTGGTGGTGGTGGTGGGAGCGACATGTCGCCCTCCCATGGAGACGGAGGTGGCACCAGCAGGAACTCTCCCTCTGCTGGCAGGTACCTGGGCTGTGGACCTTCGGCCTTCCCCTTCTTGGGCCGTGGACGCACCGACTCCCCCCTCTTGGGCCGTGGACGCACCGACTCCCCCCTCTTGGGCCGTGGACGCACCGACTCCTCCCTTTTAGGCGCAGGACGTTCGGGCTCCTCCCTTTTAGGCGCAGGACGTTCGGGCTCCTCCCTTTTAGGCGCAGGATGTTCGGGCTCCTCCCTTTTAGGCGCAGGACGTTCGGGCTCCTCCCCTTTAGGCGCAGGACGTTCGGGCTCCTCCCTTTTAGGCGCAGGACGTTCAGGTTCCTCCCACTCCAGGTCCGTGTCTTTGAAGACCTCCAGGCAGTGGTGCTCCTCATGCCCGTATCTCATGCAGTTGGTGCACCACTCCTCTTCCCCTCGTTCCACTTTTCCTCTCTGCCTCCTCCTCCTCACCTCTGTCTGTGTCCCCTCCTCCTGCCATATGGGGAAGGTGCCAGGGGAAATGTGCCATGGCTCCCCACAGTTAAAACACCACTCCTCCCCCAACAGACAGGTAAGGCAGACTTGCTGCGGCTGTTGCTGCTGCAGCGGCTGCTGTCTCCTCATCCTTCTTCCTCCTCCCATCTTCCTTCCTCCCATCCTCCTCTTCACTCTCCTTTTCTCCACACACAAAAACGAAAAAAAACGAAAAAACCTGCAGTACCCTCTTCTGCCTGCGTCCTGGAGGCGCTGCAATCCCACGCAGGACACCACGTGTGACAGGAATGGCTGAGGGTCTGACGTCACGGCAGAAGAAGGGACCACAACAACAAAAAGGTATTGTGCAGTGGCGCGGGCGCCGTTTTATTTAAAGCAACCAAAAATAAAATAAATATTTAAACAAAAGAACACTTGCTCACAGAGCAAAATAAAAGGGTAAACAAAAACAAATCACAAACACAAAATCCAAAATAAATAAACCATGAACCATACAGGTCAGGCTGGGCAGTCACTGTCACTGTTCCTGTATGCTATGATTTAGTTTCGTTTTAAGTAACTCCATCTCCTCTCACACACTCTCTCCTTCTGACACCCACCCAGAGTGCCGAGAGCTGCAGGCTTTTATTAACAGGTGACCATCTCCCGATTAGCAACAAATTAAACCACTTAATTCATTCGGGAGATGGCCACCTTCTGCACGAGTTTTAATTAATTACTCCTGGCAGAGGACGAGCACCGATCTCGCCTCTGCCAGGACACGTTTTAAAAATAAACAAAACAACAACACGGCGCTACGCCGTCATAAATACAATACAATAAATAAATAAACA
Source organism: Acipenser ruthenus (assembly GCF_902713425.1). NCBI lineage: Eukaryota > Metazoa > Chordata > Actinopteri > Acipenseriformes > Acipenseridae > Acipenser > Acipenser ruthenus. The sequence goes on along the minus strand of NC_081208.1, from coordinate 12,117,820 downwards.
CTACAAAACAATCTGCACAGGGGCGGAGGGAGAGACCCCGATCTAAAAATAAATAAACAATGTACAGGGCTGCTCGCCCTGTTACAGGCTTATACTGGGAAGCAGCATGAAGTTATGACAGGTAAACAGGATCTTGAATGCTGGAATCTAAAGCATGACTTCTGTTTACATGGTATTTTTTTTTATAAATAATTTAGTCATTGCTAATTATTTTTTTATTATTTTCTCCCCAATTTAGAATGGCCAGTTATTTTTAGGCTCAGCTCACCACGACCACCCCTGCGCTGACTCGGGAGGGCGAAGACGAACACACGCTGTCCTCCGAAGCGTGTGCCGTCAGCCAACCGCATTTTTTCACACTGCGGACTCACCATGCAGCCACCCAAGAAGCTCCAATCCTCGGTCGGCAAAGGAATAGCCTGGACTCGAACTCGCGATGTCCAGATAGGGCACATCCTGCACTCCACACGGAGCGCCTTTACTTGATGCGCCATCCGGGAGCCCTTACATGGTTGTGGCGGAGTGTCCCGCCCCTATATATTTATTTATTATTATTTGTATTTTCCCCGTGAGGATACGTGACTGATCAGCTACTGATTATTTAACTAGCTGACAGTCATGCATCCTTACTAAACTCGTGCAGACTGTGGCCGAGGGGTAATAAGATAATGAACAGCTAGTTAACCCCTCGGTCAGAGTATAAGAACCTGCAGCTGTCCGTGCTGCGGGGTGGAGTGTACAGAGGAGAGTACGGGGAGCGGAGAGAGCGAGGAGAAAATAAAACAACTGCTACGTATCGTGCTGGGTTAAAACCAGCACGCTTATTTGTTTCTATTTGTTTGGCCAACGTGCCTTTTTGTTTTGTGTTTTGTTATTTGTTTAAATCCTTTTTGTATTATGATTTAATAAAAGCAGCTGAACGTCGTAGCGTTTCAGCTTTCACCCGCCCATCCACTGTTTTGGTTCTGTTACTTCCTGGTCCGTGACGTCACCACACCTCACCACTGCAAGCCATCCTGCCACATAGGTATTTTTAAGCTATTTTAAGCATGTGAATTTAAATCACACTATCTAAACACCATGCTTCTACTTTAGCAAGAGGAATGCAAGTGATATGCATGTGCTAAATCCTTAATGTGGAGGCAATTTTCGAATGCATGTACACCCCATCATTCAGTGTTTTTATATATAATTTTTGAAATGTTTGAGGTGCCGCACACAGTGCCATCACTTTAGGAACCTGACATGGGTTTAGACCACTGCTCTTTAAGAACATATAATAATCTGCAGCTACAGATCAAATTGTTAAATACATTGTAAATTAATTATGATTACATTTAGGAAGAAATCACAGACATTAGAAAAATACAATAAAAGTAAAAATGTTCCATAACCATTTATAGTCCTTCGTACTGTAGCGCCCTCTCTACAGGGCTATTGACTTGACTACGCCACCCCTTAATTATTCCAGGAGTAAGGGGAGCTATGAATTACAAGGTCTCTCTTATATTGTGATCCCCACCCAAAATAGGCAGGGCAATATTTATGGGCAGTGTGATCTGGGGGAGGCTGAAGACAGACTCCCAACGCTTTTGCTCAGATTTTCTTTAGAAACACAATTCTTTAAGTAGTTAAAGTTCTTGTTTCTACCCCAAAGGGTTACACTCAGGTTTGTTGGCTTGCAATATATTGAACCTATGCACTGTAGTGTTTATTTGAGTCTTCAGTTTTAATGCCAACATGCAAGGTAAGTGCATGTATCAAAGCAAACCAAACAAATAAATAACAAAGCACAGGAGCGATAATGAAAACAGAATAACAAAACTCAACGAAAGCAAAATCAAATTGAAACAATTCAACAGAAACAAAACAGTGGCCAACACGTCTCCTATAAAAAGAGAAACAAACATTCGCATGATCTCAAACCGGACAAAATTCTGATAGGTTGCTAATAAAGCAATGCACTAACTATTGTACACTCGTTTATTTATTAAAACCAAGTAAACTGTCTAAATAATTTAACAACAAAAGAAAACAAACCATACACTACCTTGGGTGAACCAGACTACCGACTTTCTCTCCTTACTGTTCACCCTACTAAATACCAATAAAAAATTGAAAGTATTTAGAGGCAAGGGAGATCAGCACAAAAACAAAGCTGGGGAGTGAAATCTTTATTTCTTAATCTTACCGACAATAACAGCACTGCGATCCAAAGAAAATGAAAACCACGGTAGTCTTGATTCACAGAACTCTGTCTTTTCAGATGGACTTGTAATCCTGTCTTGTATGCTGTGCTCTTCTGCCCTATTGTCATTGAAAATGCACTATTCAGCCCTCAACCTCAGGGATTTAAAATCAAGGGGTATCATACAGTGCGTTTACATGAGCATAAGAATTCCGATATTTTTCGGAAAACTAATTCTGATATCAAGCCATGTATATTCCTTAGATCAGTTTTCGGAAAACAGCACCTAGAAATTTCCGATTCAATTCCGAAAACGAACCAAATGTATATCATGTAAACGCACTTTTCTGAAAACTTATTCTGATAGCGTACTGCACATGTGCAAACTTTGACCTTCATTCCTGCACGTGGTTTTAGAAAATAGAGAAAATAATAATAATATGTAGTCAGTCTGCATGGATCCATTTGCTCCGTTATTGAATCGTATTTTGTCATATACTTGTACTTGCTAGAACAGAAGTCATTGTATTTTTATCTTGCTCTTAATTGTATTAATACTTGTACTGTGATTCTTGAAATGTATTTTTGTTTATGATTATAAGTCGCCCTAGATAAGTGCGTCTGCTAAGAAATAAATAATAATAATATTATTACATACAATTACCCATTTGTACAGTTGGGTTTTACTGGAGCAATCTAGGTAAAGTAGCAGTGTCCCCCACCTGGGATTGAACCCACAACCCTCTGGTCAAGAGTCCAGAGCCCTAACCACTACTCCACACTGCTGCCCTACTTAAAAACATTTACACTGGCTATAGGGTTAACTGCAAGTGGGATGGATAGAATGAAACTAATTTTACCAACCTGTGTGACTTCCTTAATGCCTAGATTGATAGTTTGGTACAGTTGATAATTCAGTCATATGCAGTCTTGGTATTGATAGAATGCTACAGTGTTTCAACCTGCCATTTAATAACTGCCTAGGCTGTTACTTTATTGCAGTACACACTTGTATTAGTCCATAGGTGGGAGGTCTGACATTACAAACATACTGTCTTGCTTTTTGTGTTCACCCACAGCTGAGTTGGAGAAAAACATGCTATTTAGCTCTGCGCATGCTGTTGTATAGAATTTGAAGAGCCTGGGCGGAATCCCTTCTACCAGACCAGACAGGGTAACATTTCTCACCCTTTTGAGGGTGACTGACCCGGGTCCCTACACTTTGAACTCACAATTGCCAGATGTATATAGTTTCTTTCATGCCATCGGACCCCAAATCTCTTTACAGGAAGAAAGGGACTCCCTTCATCCACACTGCAGCTATTATGCCCAGCACACTGACACAGCAGTTCAGATGAGAAGTGAAGACTCGCTTAGCCAATTCAACTCTGTGGGTCATTTAAAAAGGCCAAAGTGGCTAAATTTGAATTTAGTCAGGATACCAGGGTTAGCATTCCTACTGCCTAATCATTTAATTAGCACCAAGAAATCTTTAATGATGTTCGTGTGAGTATTTGTCAGGTACTCTGGTTTCCTCCCACAATCCAAAGACATGCTGGCTAAGTGGATTGGCCTTTTTATATTGCCCCTTAGTTGCCCTGCGATGGACTGGCATCCCGTCCAGGGTGTAGTCCTTATCTTGCGCCCTATGTCTACAGGGTAAGGCTCCGGCTCACCTCAACACTCTATGGGATTAAGTGGTTACAGATAATGAATGGATCTTTAATGAGCAGTTATCAGTATCCCAGTATCCATTTTAACGTCTCATCCAAAAGGAAATGTTTCCAGCAGCACAGTATCCCGAGTACCATTCTGGAATATTGGTGTTTTACACCAGCTGGGAGTGAAGAGAGTCCCGCCACCACCTGCTGTATACCCTTCAAACCCTATTAGAAATTCTTTGTGCTACATTTTCAACACTTTTTACTGGCCCCTCACAAACTACACTTGCTCAGCACACCATTTCCGTTGGACTTTGCCATACATCAAAATAGACTTGGTGGTTTCTCAATTACAATACATCTTTGTGAAGTCACCACATCCAGCACACTTCCTTTTAATAACATATGTGTTTTGCAGAACTTAATTTCTCATAGCAAATAATACCAAGTAAATATAGCTTATAAGAAAATGCCCTATTTATTTGCATTAAGGTTTTTTTTATAATTGTGTTTATTATTATGTGCATGATGTAAAGCCTTTTTTTATTTATTCACCTTCTACTTTATTAGATTTTTTGTGTGATAACATTTTGATAGTTTGGATTTTTGTTTTTTAATGCCCTGCAACTGATTATCCCCCACTTGAAACTAATACAAATTGGCCACACTGGCACAGCTTAAAAAGCCTGCAACAAAGGAACATGCTGAGGAGCAAAAAGAAACACATAGAGGAACCTAGAAAGTATCTGTCTGCTTCCCCATGTTGGCACAGCCGTAATTTCTCACATCCGGAGGCATGTTAGGTGTAGCCCTTGTAGCGGGGTGGTGGTGCTTCTGGGCAGGCTGCTGGTCTGACATGATTCTTTTTGCCTTTACCAGCACTTGTCAGAGAGGCAGCAACAAAAGCCGGAAACCTTCACAGGGCCATGGGTTTCTTCTGGGGCACTAATTTCTTCTGCTGTCTCCTATAGAGGTTCCATGCATCGATGAGTGCCACTGTGACAGTTTGCCACCAAATATACATATACCTCTGTAAGGAAATTTGATAGTCCATATTAATATTTGGGATGTATGGTACATTCAATGGAGCGATATTGAGCACAGAGTTTAGGTGGGGTATTTTGGAATGCAGGTTCAGCAAATATGACCATTTATGGGCATTTGTGGAAAGGGTCTCTGTTCTGCTCTGTTTTGGTTGCATAGGGTGATGGGAGAATCTCAGAGATAACAGAGACAGAGGAATGTTTGTGAGGCTTGGGGACTGGCCACGTACACAGGTTTAGGTGGGGAGGGTCTCAAATGATGCCATTATAGGGGAGTGTTATTAAAAAGTGATTGCAGCCATTGACTGTGGCACAGATTCCATCCGTTGTGACGCAGAGCATTTCACCAATAAATATATTTTTGGCTGCACTGATATTGTTTTTCAGGTTTCATCAATTTTTCCTTACAATTGGGGGCTCGTCCGGGATATCGAGAACGAAACAGAAATCTGCTTGCAGACTCGAGATTCCTTATCTGATGAGAGAGGGGGTGTTGTGGAGTGTCACATGGTCGGGAGAGATTCTATCAGGTCCAATTGTTTTCTACTTGTGAAAAATACTATTAATGGTGAGTGTTTAAGAGTGTTTTTCTGATTTCCATTACACGAGAGTAGATGTTAAAACTTCATGCTGATTTGAACTCGGCTCTCGCTAAGATAAGCACCAACTAAGACGTAGCTTTACAGTAAACTAATGTGATCCATATGCGTCTCCATCCATTTACGTTTCCTTCCATATGATGATGTAGATATCCTTCTGTCTGGTGTTAATGGCTGAAGTGTAATGCTGGCTCCAGGGATCAGCTTATTTTGCCTCCCTGGCGCATCAGCACACACAACGGCTGCGATGCTGGCTCCGGGGATCAACCAAAGTGCGGCCTCCCCAGCGCATCAGCATGACAACCGTCTGGATTGAGCTAAGTAGGGTACATCTCTGGGGTTTTCAAGTGGGCACCTTCCATCCTCAGTGTTTCGTCGACTAGCCCACGACACCTCAAGAGGGCTCGACGGTGATTCTGGCGTCCCAGCATCACCCCCCTCCGTCCCCCACTCAACTCAGCCCAGCTTACTTACCTGTCCCCAGCCAGAATCTTTCCGTCTCAACCACAGCCAGTTGCTTCTCCTCTCTGCTGCTTCAGATAAGTTCTTCACTGTGCGACGCAACTCTTGGCCACTGAATCCGACGTCTCTGAGAAACCGGGTTGTAGAGTGTGCCACAAATCCTCGACAACCCACTTCCACTGGGTAAACCCGAACTCTCCATCCTCGCTGTTCCGCTTCAGTGGCTAGTTGAGCATACCGCAGTTTCTTCCTCTCATACGCCTCATCTACAGCATCCTCCCATGGCACTGTTAACTCTACCAGGTGAACAAGGCGTGCTGATCCAGACCAAAAGACAATATCTGGTCGAAGGTTAGTGGTGGCAATCTCAGGTGGAAAAATAAGCCGTTGACCAACATCTGCCAGCATATTCCAGTCTCTAGCAGCTTCCAGTTGTCCTGGGCGAGGATTGGTTTTAACACCTTTTCTTGGTGGTTGCTCTCCTGGGCGGAGGAATGTTGTCTTTTGTGTGTAATGTTTTGATGGAACTGGCTTACAAAGGGAGAGAAATCGGGATGGTCCCGTATTAAGCAAACAAGTGCACATGTTTACGTCGATCGTAAGACGTAATACAAGGGAAAGTTAGACAGATTCTTCTCGTCTAAAAGAACATAAACAAAAATAGGTAAAAATTGATAAAAACTGACCAGGATATTTTGAAAGTGATCACTTCATTTATGCCTAATTGAGTAGATTATTGGAGATTGATAATACTCTTGACTTGCAGTATACATTGAGTGGGATGGATTGTAGTTATCTGTTACGGATCTTGCATTTTATTTTATTTTCCACTTATTTTTTAATCGAGAAGTACCGTCTGGAAACATGATTTTTAATTTGCTGTAACCTCAAGACGTATGTTGAGTATTCTGGCGGTATGTTTTTCTTTTTGATGTAACTAGACTATGTAAATGCTGTTGGTTTAATTTACAGTTCTGGTCACCTTGTTACAAAAAGGTGTCTAGAAAGAGTGCAAAGAAGAGCAACCAGAATTATCCCGGGTTTAAAAGGCATGTTGTATGCAGACAGGCTAAAAGAATGGAATCTATTCAGTCTTGAACAAAGAAGACTATGCGGCGATCTGATTCAAACATTCAAAATCCTAAAAGGTATAGACAATGTCGACCCAGGGGACTTTTTGACGTGAAAAAAGAAACAAGGACCAGGGGTCACAAATGGAGATTAGATAAAGGGGCATTCAGAACAGAAAATAGGAGGCACTTTTTTACACAGAGAATTGTGAGGGTCTGGAACCAACTCCCCAGTAATGTTGTTGAAGCTGACACCCTGGGATCCTTCAAGAAACTGCTTGATGAGATTCTTGGATCAATAAGCTACTAACAACCAAACGAGCAAGATGGGCTGAATGGCCTCCTCTCGTTTGTAAACTCTTATGTTCTTCTTATGTACTGTAACCCCAGACGAAGTTGGGTATTCTGGCAGTATTGTTTTTCTTTTAGAACTTGTTTATTTCCTGTAAATCCCTAACATAATTGGGTAAGGTAGGGCTCTTGTTTCTCTATTTTTTAAGCAGCTATTAGTCTAGGGAATCGCAGTAACACAAGCACTACTGTGAACTACTGGGTGAATGCTGTAGTAAGAGTGTGTAAAATGGATGAACTTGTGGAGCAGTTCATTGCAAAGCATGGGCTGAGAGAAGACCTGTTTGAAGGTATAGAAAAGCAGGAAGATCCTATTACATAGGGCAAAGAACAGTTTGAAACTAGTGAAAAGGCAGATTGGCTACTGTTTTATCAGGACAACGAGGTATGGTGAAAGTACTACAGAAAAAATGACTATGTCAGGACAATGCACGTAGGTTAAAAAATTGAAATGAGTTTGAGAAAGAGCAAGTGAAAAGTATGGCGAGTAGTGTTGCGCGTCTGGAGTCGCAAGGGGCGCTGGCCGCTGACTTTCAGCTTCAAATGCGTAAGGAGAAAGGAGTTATTGGAGAGCAATTGCAAGTGATTAAGATGGAAAATAGGGATTTGAAAGAGCAGTTGCAGAAAGTGCTTATGATTGTTTAGTGAGAAAGTGTGTTAATACACCTTCTTCTCAGAGCAGATCGAATAGTACCGTGATTGATAAACTTAAACAACAAATGTGTTTGATTGAGGGACACATTGCAGCTGTGGGTGTTCCTCTACCACAGGGTATGATGGATGACGACACAGATCACGACTCAGATCAGGGCGAGGAGAATGGGGATGAGCCCAGCCTCGTAGAGGAGGAGTGGAATTGGCATAATGGTGGGGAAGTTAACGTAAGGGTGGGGCCTTCTGCACCGATGGCTCCAGTAGCACGGAGGCGTAAACAAATTAGAGACGCGGAAGGAGCGGACCAAGGGACAGAGGAAGTTACTGTTGAACAACCTCTATCCGTGGCTGAGATCGAGTCTCTATCGAAACTCATAGGAACCTTTGATCCTATTAAAAGAGACCCCATTTGAGTTTTTGAGTTGTTTGGAATTGCATAGTAATAGACACCATTTGTCTGATATATGCATGCTCATGACTGTTTGTACAGGGCCTCTAGCAGTGAGTTTACCGAATAGGATTAAATAGGGAACTGCTACTAAAGCAAACAGGAAAGATGATTTGATTACTTTGATGGGGTGTAGAACTACAGATTGGAATAAAATCATTTCGATTGTGTTACAAGAAGGAAAGCATCCTGCTGCCTATGCCTCTAGATTGTTTAATGCGTACAAGACCTATAGTGGCATTGCTAATCCACAGAAAAATGATCAGGCGCTAGTGTCTCTGTTGATTAATCAGTCAGGCCCTTTTAGAGCACAGCTGGTAGCTCAACTGCCAACAAATGCAGATTACGATAATGCATTGGACGCATTGACACGTCTTCTCGTGTCCCAACAGGCATTGGCAGTAAAAAGAAACCTGTATCGGCGATTCAATCAGACAAGTGGAAAAATGAGGAGTACAGGCCTGATGATGTTAAAAAGCGTAAAGGAGAAAGACCTCCGCCTTTTAATATGGATGATGTGAAATGTCACTTTTGTGAGCAAAAGGGACATACAGCTAAGTCTTGTGTTAAAAGGAGGGCAAAGAATGGGCAGCTTAGTCCTTACAAAGAACTGGCTAAACAACTTCAAGATTTGAAGGAGCAGATGTTGAAGTTGGAAACAAAAGGGACACCCAAAGGGGTTGCCTCTGCATAGGGATGTTTGGCCTCAATCAAGCCAGTGGTGCCATTGAGTAGGGATGACTGGGGCCATCCAGTTGTCAAAGTTACAGTAGGAGGCCACTGTAACACATGGTTAGTAGACACTGGAGCCTCCCTCACTATTCAGCATAACACGTCACTTCCTGGTAAAGGAGAGGATACTACACTTGAGAGGTTCAATGGCAAAGTATCTTTGGCAACAAAAACCTAGTTGTTATCGTTTCAAATTGGCAATGATAAATTTAAAGAGAAAATAGGGATGAGTCCCACAGGGGATGGCAGGAACATATTGAGTTCTGACATAATTGGGAAACGTAATTATATAATTGATTATTGTAACAGGTATATATGGCAGGATACAGCATATGTATCAAATGCACACACAGTGTTCGCAATTAAGCAGGTGGAGGGATATGACTTAGACACATTGTTACAGAGTGACAATTTAAATCTTTCCATTATACTGCAGCAAAGAAAAGCAGTTTTTGCAACACACAAACACGATTGTGGAAACATGGGCTCTTGCAACATACAGATTTAGTGCAGGGCAAGGATCCACCTCCACAGCGCCAGCATAATTACCCAAGAAAGGCGATCTCACACATACAAACTACCATTGACTTACTTCTCCATCAAGGTGTGATCAAACCTTGTTCATCTCCTGTTAATGCTCCTATATGGCCAGTCTGGAAACCAGATGGTTCATGGAGATTAACTATTGATTACAGGGTATTGAACAAATACAGTACCATCTGTGTACTGATAGTTGCCTCAGCACCTGATGTAATGGCTGCATTATCTTCCATGGCGAAGGTTTACACAGCATTGGACATATCTAATGGATTTTGGTCCATACCTGTGCATCCTGATGGCCAGTACAAATTTGCTTTCACGGTTGGCGGTCAGCAATATTGTTGGGCATTTATGCCTCAGGGATATGCAAATTCACCAACACACTTTCATCAGGCTCTGGTGTCAATATTGTCTGCATTTTCGAAACCACAGTGTTTGTTGCAGTATGTAGATGATCTATTATTGCAAACCGAAACTGAGGAGGAACACTCACAACTATTGGAGGAGTTGCTGTTGTTGTTGTTGTTGTTGGAAAAAGCAGGACTTAAGTTAAACCCTAAGAAAGCTCAGTTTATGAAGAAGGAGGTCACTTTTCTGGGAATCAAGATTGGTGAGGGGGGTCGAACACCTGATCCTCATAAAATAGAGATAATACGCAGGTTACCAGTACCAGTATCAGTTACCACTAAGATCATTTCTGGGGCTAGTGGGCTTCTGTAGGGAGTTCATAGAGGGTTTTGCAGAGATAGCCTGTGGTGGAAAAATTACTCTTTGCTTTCTGTTTAAACTCTTATGTCAGAGGTGCCAATACGATAAGTAGAAAAAGAGTTATCAAGTAATATGTGTTTTGACTTTTAAAAGTATTATAAATATTATATAGAAATAAATTGATTTCTATCTCTCTCTTGGCCTTTCTAACTTCATTTTTGACTTGTGTTTGCAGTTCCAAGTACTCTTTCTGTGTACTTTGTTTTTGGTCCCTTTTAAACGCTCTGTAAAGTGCCTGTTTTTTGCTGAATATTTTTTTTAAATAAGACATTTGAATTGGAACAGGCCTGTGAAATAAAATTACTGTGTGATGTTATACACTGACACCACTGACACTCGGTGGTGATTCTTGGAACTGCAATGAAATAAGTTAGGAAAAGCATTGCCAATTGTAGTTTTAATTTTTCAATGGATGATGTTCTAATTACAAGAAGATATTTGTTTGTGTTGAGACAAAGGGATGATTTGCACTTTGTATGTCTCAATAGAGATCTTGCAAATTAATAATCATAATTATTATGATGAACAGATCATTGAAAAAAGAAGCAAGCATTTCTTCTCTCGCACAGACTGCATTATGTGGGCAGACATCAGGTGCAGAGGAAAGGTATAGGGGTGAAAGATGTTAACAAAGAATTGATACTGCATTTCTCTTCGCAGGTAAACGAGAATGTGGATACTACTTTGTTTCCTGGGAAATGCGATTGGAAGTTGTCCTATTGAATCTCTGGGACCGGAGAATGGTTTGGTCTTCAGCTCAGATGATCCCAGACCACTGATTGATCAAGTATTATGGATTCGAATTCCAGTGGTGTTGGACTTCACTTATGGAACATTGGATATCAGAAACTGTGTGAAAGTTTTTTGTTGATACAGGTGTATACAATGACTTGATTCAGAGACAGTTAAAAGAATATAATACTTGAACCCAAGGCATGTTTGTCAAGGAGCAACATCAAGGTCAAAGAAAGAAGAGAGAACTACTAAGTGACATTATGGGAATGTTTGGGTCGGGAAATTCTTTGTATAAACATTTCAGATTGAAGAAGTTAAAAGATACCTGGTAATTAAAAGAGAGATTGGGAATAGGAAAGAAAGATCAAGATAGTTTCATTAGAAATGTGATTAAACAACAGATCCATATGATAAATGCTAGTGAATTAATTGTGACAACGCTGATGAATTACATCGAACAAAGTTCAGCTAAGCAAGCATGTGATATGATAGGACAGCATATGGCAAGTACAGTGTCCGATGTGGTGAGTGATCTCTTGGAAGCAAAATTTCCTAGACATGTAATGCCAGAGTCAGTGTTACGTGATGCTTGGAGCAATGGTTGTGACAAAATACAGCAATTGTCTAAAGATATGACTTTATGTGAAATGGCTGTACCTAACCTTTACTTTGCAACTACAAAGACATGTTTTTACTATTTGAATTTGCACAAAGAAACTTATCTCAGGGAGTTGTTGATTATAGGAATTTTTGATTTAATAACCATATCGATGACAGGTATTCGAAGATGGGTAAGATCTAGAGTGCATCTAGACAACCTAAGACAGAAGCTTGTCGTTGGAATTAAATTCAATCTTAAATCAATTCCTTATAAATCACTGCTTTTGATAAAGTTTGTATTCTTTTGTATCACTGTTATGTAATTGGATATGAACTATTATGTACTGTGTATGATGGTGAGATACTCTCATATATTATATTTATAGAATCTAAGGGAGGATTGTAAGGAAATTTGATAGTCTATATTAATATTTGGGATGTATGGTACATTCAATGGAGAGATACTGAGCACAGAGTTTAGGTGGGGTATTTTGGAATGCAGAGTGTGTCTCAATACATTGCAGGGTCAGCAAATATGACCATTTAAGGGCATTTCTGAAAAAGGTCCCCTGTTTTACAGCTCTGCTCTGTTTTGGTTGCATGGGAGATGGGAGAATCTCAGAGATAACAGAGGCTTGGCGACTGGCCACGTACACAGGTTTACATGGGGAGGGTCTCAAATGATGTCATTATAGGGGAGTGTTCTATGTTATTAAAAAGTGATTGCAGCCATTGTCTGAGGCACAGATTTCATCCGCTGTGACCCAGAGCATTTGTCTCTGCTTTCTTCAAATAGTTCTATTCTTGTATTACACCAATAAACATATTTTTGACGATCACTGATATTGTATTTCAGGCTTCATCAATTTTTCCCTACACTACTGTTATGCTTTGTAATGCTTTGGGGTGAATTGAAGGGATGAATTGAAGTATTAGTTACTGGACTGTAGGATTTTACTTGTTAAATAAGGTTGTGTTTATATTGTGAAAATGTGTTTTCTGTACATGTTTTAGGAACATACAGTTAGTTATATTGTTCAATTGTATATTATTTACAAGTTTTAAGACAAGGGTTAGATTAGTAATGTTTACACGTTTTAGCACAGTTGTTCCTTTAGAAAATGTATTCAAAATATTTTAAACGATTAAATTGTAGCAATAAAACATTTTAATTGATCATTTTCAATGTATTTTAAACTAATGTCAGCTTTCAAAATGCGATACATTTCTTAACAGTTCATAAATTAATAAAGTTTGTCGATATAACAATGTGTCAATGTCACTGGTGTTACTTTGTGTCAGTGGTGTTACTGCACGGTGGATTGATGTTCTGGTAACAAGAATCCCACAACCTAAATATTCATCATTTCAACATGCCTGCTTGTAACATGAATTGAAAGACAACATGTAAAGGACATAGTTATGCAGGTTTGATGACACATATTCAATTATTGTTTAATTTTGAGGAAAAATGGGCCAGTTCAAATCGATAATTACCATGCAATGCAATTTTACACTTACTTTTTTTTAAAAAGAAATAATTATAAAAATCTTATTTTAGAATTCTTAGAAGACATTCCTTTCCTAAACATGTTGAGCAAAAAAAAAATAACAAATACGATTGGAGTTCGGCGAAAACAGCTGAGTATTAAACTCCGACCGACCGAGATCCCTGTAGCCTTCCGCAACTTAAAAACGAACGTGACTCTGGTCATGTAAACGGACCAGAGTCACGTTTGTCTTTAAGTTGCGGAAGGCTACAGCGATCTCAGTCGGTAGGAGCTTAATGCTCGGCTATTTTCAAGGTGGGCGGGACGGCACTACGAGGCTCCATTAACGGCTAACTCCCCGCGATCCCCACTGACCGATCCAAGACGGTTTAGCGTTCCAGGCAGTCGGATACATTAGTGCCTCAGCAGCGGGGGACGACCACTAACATTGCCCAGGGCTGCACGAGTGTCAGACGGCCGGGCGAGGGTTCCATGAGCTGGGGAAAAATATTTGCTTGTCCCCCCGGGGCTGCAAGAGTGTGGGCAGGGTCACGTGAGGGTCATTCTACAATGTGGTGGCAAATGCTGGCTATTTATAGTAATTAAATTCAGATTAAAATGGCAAATAATCACATAATACCAAAATACTTAGTTTAATTATGAATATTCACATTATTTTCTACTCTTTTAGCAGCAAAAGTTGAATTTTATTTTACATTTCAAAATCAGTGAGAGCATGAAATTTGGCCCGTCACTCATATTATGAGCAGAGATGTTATGACATTTTTTCTATATTTTCATAGTTTTTAAAGCTTGGTTTTAAACAAGTGTATTTAAATATTTGCATAGATGTGTGGAGAAGTAGTAGCCTTAAATAATTCTTTAAATATGTTTTATTAAAATGTGTCACTCAATTTAACGTCACAAACGACACCTGGCACCTTCCCAGCACGAGCACGGGCCCCAGTTACCCCGCGTGGGGTCCCAGCAGCTCGGCAAATGACAAATGGCACCTTCCCAGCGCGCTCACGAGCCCCAGCGATGACGCGCAAGGTCAAAGTGGCTCGCCAAATGACACCTAGCACCTTCCCAGCAAGCACACTGTCCAGAGCTACCACTCGCGGGGTCCCAGCGGCTCGCCAAACAACCCCTGCCACCGTCCCAGCACACGCACGGGCCCCAGAGACCCCGCGCGGGGTCCCAGCGGCTCGCCAAATGGTCACTGGCAACTCCCCAGCGCACGCACATGCACCAGCGACCCAATGCGGGGTCCCAGCGGCTCGCCAAACCATCCATGGCGCCTCCCCAGCGCGCACACGAGCCCCAGCGATCCCGCACGGGGACCCAGCTGCTCGACAATTGGTCCCTGGCACCTCCCCAGCACGCGCATGGACACTAGCGACCCCACGCTGGGTCCCACCGGCTCACCAAACGGTCCCTGGCACATCCCCAGCGCGCGCACTGAACCCAGCGACCTTGCGCGGGGTCCCAGCAGCTTGACAAATGGTCCCTGGCAACTCCGCAGCGCGCGCACAGGCACCAGCGACCCAATGCGGGGTCCCAGCTGCTCGCCAAACCATCCTTGATGCCTCCCCAGCGCGCGCACGGGCCCCAGCGAACCCGCACGGGGACCCAGCTGTTCAACAATTGGTCCCCGGCACCACACCAGCATGCGCACGTGCCCCAGCGACCACGTGCAGGGTCCCAGCGGCTCGCCAAAATGCCTCTGGCTCCTAAGCAACGCGCGCACAGGGCACAGCAATTGGTCACAATTGGTCCCTGGCACGTCCCAAGCACGCGTACGGGCTCCATCGACTTCAGGTGAGGTCCCAGCGGCTCGCCAAACTGTCCCTGGCACCTCCCCAGCACGCGCACGGGCCCAAAGCGACCCCGTGCGGGGTCCCAGCGGCTCGTCAAATGTTCCCTAGTACCTCCCCATCGCGCACACCGACACTAGCGACTTCGCGCAGGGTCCCAAGGGCCTTCCAAATGATCCCTGGCACATCCCCAGCCCGCGCACGGGCCCCCGCGGCTTCGCATGGTGCCCCAGTGGCTCACCAAATGACCTGGTCTCTCCCCAGCGCACGCACGGGGTCCCAGCGGCTCGCCAAACTGTCCCTGGCACCTCCCCAGCACGTGCACGGGCCCAAAGCGACCACGTGAGGGGTCCCAATGGCTCGCCAAATGTTCCCTAGTACCTCCCCAGTGCGTGCACGGACACTAGCGACCCCACGCTGGGTCCCTCCGGCTCACCAAATGGTCCCTGGCACATCCCCAGCATGCGCTCTGGACCCAGCGACTTCACACGGGGTCCAAGCAGCTCGCCAAACTGTCCCTGGCACCTCCCCAGCACACGCACGGGCCCCAGCGACCCTGCACAGGGTCCCAGCGGCTCGCCAAATGTTCCCTAGTATCTCCCATGCGCGCGCACGGACACTATCGACCCCACGCTGGGTCCCACCGGCTCACCAAACGGTCCCTGGCAACTCCCCAGCGCGCGCACATGCACCAGCGACCCAACGCGGGGTCCCTGGCTCCTACGCAATGCACGCACAGGGCCCAGCAACCACGAGCGGGTTCCCAGTGTCTCACAACTGGTCCCTGGCACGTCCCAAGCATGCGCACGGGCCCCATCGACTTCGCGTGAGGTCCCAGCGGCTCGCCAAACTGTCCCTGGCACCTCCTCAGAGAGCGCACGGGCCTCAGCGACTTCGTGCAGGGTCCCAAGGGCCTGCCAAATGGTCCCTAGCACCTCCCCAGCACGCGCACGGGCCAAAAGTGACCCCGTGCGGGGTCCCAGCGGCTCGGCAAAAGATTCCCTAGCACCTCCCCAGCGCGTGCACGGACACTAGCGACTCCACGCTGGGTCCCTCCGGCTCACCAAATGGTCCCTGGCACATCCCCAGCATGCGCTCTGGACCCAGCGACTTCACACGGGGTCCAAGCAGCTCGCCAAACTGTCCCTGGCACCTCCCCAGCACACGCACGGACACTAGCGACCCCACGCTGGGTCCCACTGTCTCACCAAACGGTTCCTGGCACATCCCCAGCTCGCGCACTGGACCCAGCGACCTTGCGCGGGGTCCCAGCGGCTCGCCAAACTGTCCCAGGCACCTCCCCAGCGCGCGCACAGGCCCCAGCGACCCAACGCGGGGTCCCTGGCTCCTACGCAATGCACGCACAGGGCCCAGCAACCACGAGCGGGTTCCCAGTGTCTCACAACTGGTCCCTGGCACGTCCCAAGCATGCGCACGGGCCCCATCGACTTCGCGTGAGGTCCCAGCGGCTCGCCAAATGTTCCCTAGTATCTCCCATGCGCGCGCACGGACACTATTGACCCCACGCTGGGTCCCACCGGCTCACCAAACGGCCCCTGGCACATCCCCATCGCGCACACTGGACCCAGCGACCTTGTGCGGGTTCCCAGCGGCTCGCAAAATGGTCCCTGGCAACTCCCCAGCGCGCGCGCATGCACCAGCGACCCAACGCGGGGTCCCTGGCTCCTACGCAATGCACGCACAGGGCCCAGCAACCACGAGCGGGTTCCCAGTGTCTCACAACTGGTCCCTGGCACGTCCCAAGCATGCGCACGGGCCCCATCGACTTCGCGTGAGGTCCCAGCGGCTCGCCAAACTGTCCCTGGCACCTCCTCAGAGAGCACACGGGCCTCAGCGACTTCGTGCAGGGTCCCAAGGGCCTGCCAAATGGTCCCTAGCACCTCCCCAGCACGCGCACGGGCCAAAAGTGACCCCGTGCGGGGTCCCAGCGGCTCGGCAAAAGATTCCCTAGCACCTCCCCAGCGCATGCACGGACACTAGCGACTCCACGCTGGGTCCCACCGGCTCACCGAACGGTCCCTGGCACATCCCCAGTGCGCGCACTGAACCCAGCGACCCTGCACAGGGTCCCAGCGGCTCGCCAAATGTTCCCTAGCATCTCCCATGCGCGCGCACGGACACTATCGACCCCACGCTGGGTCCCACCGGCTCACCAAACGGCCCCTGGCACATCCCCATCGCGCACACTGGACCCAGCGACCTTGTGCGGGTTCCCAGCGGCTCGCCAAATGGTCCCTGGCAACTCCCCAGCGCGCGCACATGCACCAGCGACCCAACGCGGGGTCCCAGCGGCTCGCCAAACCATCCATGGCGCTTCCCGAGCACGCACACAAGCCCCAGCGATCCCGCACGGGGACCCAGCTGCTCGTAAATTGGTCCCTGGCTCCTATGCAATGCACGCACAGGGCCCAGCAACCACGAGCGGGTTCCCAGTGTCTCACAACTGGTCCCTGGCACGTCCCAAGCATGCGCACGGGCCCCATCGACTTCGCGTGAGGTCCCAGCGGCTCGCCAAACTGTCCCTGGCACCTCCTCAGAGAGCGCACGGGCCTCAGCGACTTCGTGCAGGGTCCCAAGGGCCTGCCAAATGGTCCCTAGCACCTCCCCAGCACGCGCACGGGCCAAAAGTGACCCCGTGCGGGGTCCCAGCGGCTCGCCAAAAGATTCCCTAGCACCTCCCCAGCGCGTGCACGGACACTAGCGACTCCACGCTGGGTCCCACCGGCTCACCAAACGGTCCCTGGCACATCCCCAGTGCGCGCACTGAACCCAGCGACCTTGCGCGGGGTCCCAGCTGCTCGCCAAATGGTCCCTGGCAACTCCCCAGCTAGCGCACATGCCCCAGCGATCCCGGGCGGATTCCCAGTGGCTGGCCAAACTGTCCCTGGCACCTCCCCAGCGCGTGCAGGGGCCCCAGCGACCCCGCACAGGGTCCCAGCTGCTCGCCAAATGGTCCCTGGCACCTCCCCAGCACGCGCACGGGCCCAAAGCGACCCCGTGCGGGGTCCCAGCGGCTCGTCAAATGTTCCCTAGTACCTCCCCATCGCGCGCACCGACACTAGCGACTTCGCGCAGGGTCCCAAGGGCCTTCCAAATGATCCCTGGCACATCCCCAGCCCGCGCACGGGCCCCAGCGGCTTCGCATGGTGCCCCAGTGGCTCACCAAATGACCTGGTCTCTCCCCAGCGCACGCGCGGGGTCCCAGCGGCTTGCCAAATGGTCCCTGGCACCTCCCCAGTGTGCGCACAAGGCCCAACAAAACCGCACGGGGTCCCAACGGCTCTCCAAATGGTCCCTGGCACGTCCCAAGCATGCGCACGGGCCCCATCGACTTCGCGCGGGGTCCCAGCTGCTCGCCAAATGGTCCCTGGCAACTCTCCAGCTAGCGCACATGCCCCAGCGATCCCGGGCGGATTCCCAGTGGCTGGCCAAACTGTCCCTGGGACCTCCCCAGCGCGCACACAGGGCCCAGCGACCCCGCACGAGGTCCCAGCGGCTCGCCAAACTGTCCCTGGCACCTCCCCAGCGCGTGCACGGGCCCCAGCGGCTTCGCATGGTGCCCCAGTGGCTCACCAAATGACCTGGTCTCTCCCCAGCGCACGCGCGGGGTCCCAGCGGCTTGCCAAATGGTCCCTGGCACCTCCCCAGTGTGCGCACAAGGCCCAACAAAACCGCACGGGGTCCCAACGGCTCTCCAAATGGTCCCTGGCACCTCCCCAGCGTGCGCACGGGGAACAGCAACCCTGCGCGGTTTACCAGCGGCTCGCCAAATGTTCACTGGCACCTCCATTGCACACACACTGGGCCCAGTGACCCCGCGCGATTTCCCAGTGGCACGCCAAACGGTCCCTGACACCTCCCCAGCACGCGGACGGGGCCCAGCAACCACACGTGGGGTCCCAGTGGCTGACAAATGGTCCCTGTCACATCCCCAGCATGCGCACGGCCCCCAGCGACCACACACGGGGTCCCAGCGGCTCTCCAATTGGTCCCTGCCACCTCCCCAGTGAGCACATGGACACTAGCGACACTACGCTGGGTCCCAGCGGCTCACCAAACTGTCCCTGGCACATCTCCAGCGCGCAGGTGCCCCAGCGACTTTGTGCGAGGTCTAAGCACCTCCCCAGTGCGAGCACGTGGCCCAGCGACCCCGCGCGGGTACCCAGCGGCTCACTAAACGGTCCCTGGCACCTCCCAGGTGTGTGCACAGGCTCGACAAACCCAGCGGCTCGACAAACCGTCCCTGGCGCCTCCCCAGCGCGTGCAGGGGCCGCAGTGACCCCGCACAGGGTCCCAGCTGTTCGCCAAATGGTCCCTGGCACCTCCCCAGCGCGCGCACATGCCCCAGCGACCCCGTGCGGATTCCCAGAGGCTCGCCAAACGGTCCCTGGCACCTACCCAGCTCGCGCACTGGGCCCAGCGACCCCGCGTGGGGTCCCAGCGGCTCACAAATGGTCCCTGCCACCTCCCCAGTGAGCACATGGACACTAGCGACACTACGCTGGGTCCCAGCGGCTCACCAAACTGTCCCTGGCACATCCCCAGCGCGCAGGTGCCCCAGCGACTTTGTGCGGGGTCCAAGCACCTCCCCAGTGCGAGCACGTGGCCCAGCGACCCCGCACAGGGTCCCAGCTGTTCGCCAAATGGTCCCTGGCACCTCCCCAGCGCGCGCACATGCCCCAGCGACCCCGTGCGGATTCCCAGAGGCTCGCCAAACGGTCCCTGGCACCTAGCCAGCTCGCGCACTGGGCCCAGCGACCCCGCGTGGGGTCCCAGCGGCTCACAAATGGTCCCTGTCACATCCCCAGCGCACGCACGGGCCTCAGCGACTTCACGCGGGGTCAAACCAGCTCACCAAACTGTCCCTGGCACCTCCCCAGTGCACGCACGGGGTCCAGCGACCCCGCGCGGGTTCCCAGCGGCTCGCCAAATGGTACCTGGCACCTCCCCAGCATGCTCACGGGCCCCAGCGACCCCGCACGGATTCCCAGAGGCTCACAAATGGTCCCTGTCACATCCCCAGCGCGCACACGGGCCTCAGCGACTTCACGCTGGGTCAAACCAGCTCGGCAAACTGTCCCTGGCACCTCCCCAGCGCACGCAAGGGCCAGCGACCCCGCGCGGGTTCCCAGCGGCTCGCCAAATGGTACCTGGCACCTACCCAGCGCGCGCACTGACACTAGCATAAGAACATAAGAACATAAGAACATAAGAAAGTCTACAAACGAGAGGAGGTCATTCAGCCCATCTTGCTCTTTAATTGTTAGTGGCTTATTGATCCAAGAATCTCATCAAGCAGCTTCTTGAAGATCCCAGGGTGTCAGCTTCAACAACATTACTGGGAGAAGGTTCCAAACCCTCACAATTCTCTGTGTAAAATAGTGCCTCCTATTTTCTGTTCTGAATGCCCCTATATCTAATCTCCATTTGTGACCCCTGGTCCTTGTTTCTTTTTTCAGGTCAAAGAAGTCCCCTGGGTCGACATTGTCTATACCTTTTAGGATTTTGAATGTTTGAATCAGATCGCCGTGTAGTCTTTGTTGAAGACTGAATAGATTCAATTCTTTTAGCCTGTCTGCATATGACATGCCTTTTAAAGCCGGGATCATTCTGGTTGCTCTTCTTTGCACTCTTTCTAGAGCAGCAATATCCTTTTTGTAACGAGGTGACCAGAACTGAACACAATATTCTAGGTGAGATCTTACTAATGCATTGTAGAGTTTTAACATTACTTCCCTTGATTTAAATTCAACACTTCTCACAATATATCTGAGCATCTTGTTGGCCTTTTTTATAGCTTCCCTTACATTGTCTAGATGAAGACATTTCTGGGTCAACATAAACTCCTAGGTCTTTTTCATGGTTCCCTTCCCTTCTTCAATTTCAGTATCTCCCATATGAGATTTATAATGCTTGTTTTTATTGCCTGCATGTAATACTTTACACTTTTCTCTATTAAATGTCATTTGCCATGTGTCTGCCCAGTTCTGAATGTTGTCTAGATCATTTTGAATGACCTTTGCTGCTGCAACAGTGTTTGCCACGCCTCCTATTTTTGTGTCGTCTGCAAATTTAACAAGTTTGCTTAGTATACCAAAATCTAAATCGTTAATGTAGATTAGGAATAGCAGATGACCTAATACTGATCCCTGTGGTACACCACTGGTTACCTCACTCCATTTTGAGGTTTCTCCTCTAATAAGTACTTTCTGTTTTCTACAGGTTAACCACTCCCTAATCCATGTGCATGCATTTCCTTGAAGCCCTACTGCATTCAGTTTGAGAATTAATTTTTTATGCGGGACTTTGTCAAAAGCTTTCTGGAAATCTAAATAAACCATGTCGTATGCTTTGCAATTATCTATTTTCAATGTTGCATCCTCAAAAAAGTCAAGTAGGTTAGTTAGACACGATCTCCCTTTCCTAACACAATGCTGACTGTCTCCCAGGATATTGTTACCATATAGGTAATTTTCCATTTTGGATCTTATTATAGTTTCCATAAGTTTACATATAATAGAAGTCAGGCTTATTGGTCTGTAGTTACCTGATTCGGTTTTGTCTCCATTTTTGTGGATCGGTATTACGTTTGCTATTTTTCCAGACTGTTGCATGATCTTGGTTAGCGGTTTGTAAATAACTTCTTTCATTTCTTTGAGTACTATTGGGAGGATCTCATCCGGCCCAGGGGATTTGTTTATTTTAAGAGCTCCTAGTCCCTTTAACACTTCTGCCTCTGTTATGCTAAAGTTATTTAAAATTGGATAGGAACAGGTCAACATGTGGGGCATGTTGTCCGTGTCCTCCTTTGTAAAAACCTGTGAAAAGTAATAATTTAATATATTTGCTATTTTTTTTCTTCATCTATGATTTTGCCATTTGTGTCTCTTAGACATTTAACCACTTCTTTGAATGTTCTCTTGCTGTTATAATATTGGAAAAACATTTTAGAATTGGTTTTAGCCCCCTTAGCAATATTGATTTCTATCTCTCTCTTGGCCTTTCTAACTTCCTTTTTGACTTGTGTTTGCAGTTCCAAGTACTCTTTCTGTGTACTTTGTTTTTGGTCCCTTTTAAACGTTCTGTAAAGTGCCTTTTTTCGTTGAATATTTTTTTTTATTGATCTATTAAACCATTTTGGCCATTTTGTTTTAGATTTAGATTTGTCTACTTTTGGGATGTAATTGTTTTGCACCTCTAGTACTACATTTTTAAAAAACAGCCATCCTTCTTCTGTGGATGTTTTCTCTATTTTACTCCAATCTACTCCTGTTAGTCTCTGTTTCATACCTTCATAGTTTGCTTTTCTAAAATTGTAAACCTTAGCTTTAGTCATTACTTCTGGGGTTTTAAAAAATATTTCAAATGAGACCATATTGTGGTCTGAGTTTGCCAATGGCTCTCTGACCTCTGTTTTAGTTATTCTGTCTTTATTATTTGAATTTCGTCCGTCGTGCCCCCCATCGGATTTTCCCATTTTATATGGGGGAAGTTGAAATCCCCCATTAGTATGGCTTCTCCTTTTCTACACGCATTTCGAATGTCATTGTATAACAGATTATTTTGCTCAGCGTCTGAATTTGGCGGTCTGTAGCATGGCGGATGAAAACAGAGAACCCCCCCCTCGGTCGGGGCCTGCTTGGCAGGTGGAGGCACGGCCTACTGCATGAGGGGGCTGAAATGGTCCTGGACCTGAAATGGAAGAGAGGAGATGGGACAGCAAGGTTGAGGCCTGGAAGGCTTAGCACATAAGGAGCAGAAGAATAAGATGTGGCCAGGGGTCCCCTCAGGCCGGCGAGGAACAGCCGAGCGGCAGTGGTTGAGACGAGAGGCCGACCCGGACAGCCGGGGGAGTGAGACTGACTTCCCACCCAAAAGAGGACCCCCGGCTCCCCGCAAGAACCGCACCGTGGGATAAAAAAGAGATCGCAGAGCCGCACACATAGACAAAAGCTAGAAGAAAAGAGAAAAGACAAGAGATGTTAGTAGACAACCTATGCTTATAAGCCGTCCGCACTGTGGAGAGGAACCCCCCCCCCTGCAGGGAGGAAACCTCTGGTGGGCCTTAGCTTGCCCCACTCCGGGCAAGCTAACGAGTGCTTGGTGAGCTGTGGCGATGTCTGCAGAGGATGATCTAAATAAAGTTCAACAGCTAAAGAGATCCAGCACCCCATAGACTTAATCAAGTGTTGATTGATTCCTGCCCTGGCCACGGAGGCAACTGCTCCGATCCAGAATGAATGGGGGGAGAAATAGTTTGAAGAAAGTCCGATCCGTGACAAGAGGGTGCATAAACGGGATGAGAACCAGTGTCTCGTAAGTATAGATCTGGAGCTGTCGATGAAGAGGGGATCCGACGGAAGACACGGAATCCTTGGCTTAAATGGACCGTTTTTTGAAGATCTGATGTGGAGGATAAAGTGGTTTCCGGGGATTTGAGAGAGATCGGAGCACTTGAGGCCTAGAGCTGGGAAGCTGGAAGTTGATGGAGTTGAGAATTCTGCACAGTGGAGAAATCCAAAGGCGGTGGTCAGGCACAGGGTTTCCATGATGATGTCGTTGAATAGGTTGAAGCATCCTTGCTGGAGAGCAGTGATGAAACAAAGGAGAAGGTCTGTAGAGATTGGTTAACTTGATGGAGAGGATGGGAGCAGGCTTTTCTCCATGCATCTGAGCGTTCTCTCTAGAGATTCGCCATCTCTAGAATGGACGAGAGGAGATAGATTGAAGGCGAAATTGATACTGAATGCCCGCTAGGTAGCATCTAAATAGAGGAGGGGGCTAAACGTAGAGACAGCCTGAGGTGAGTGATGAAGGCGAGGAGGTGCTGTAGGTTGAAAGAAGTATGAGAGATCTGTTTTTGCTCGCAAATGTGAGTAAATGAAGACCAGGCAGTCGAGTAGGAAGAACAGGTAGATGGGGCAAGAGCGTACTCCATGAATCCACGTGCTGATTGAAGCAGGCCGGAGAGAGAGTTATTCAGTTGAATATTGTCTTCCTGAAGGGTGGTACGAGCCGAGGGTTGGGGTCTGCTCCTGGGACCAGGTTGCGGAACTTCTGGATCTTGATGTAACTGTCTGTTTTTGAAGTCCTGATGAATAGGAGGACTTGAGTGAGGTCAAAGTGCCGCAGGCTGGTGGCTGGGAAACTGGAGATTCCGATGAGGTTGGTTGTCTTGATGGAGAGGAGGATGTGAGACTCTGACGGACCTCCAGGATTGAAAGGAGGGGGGGTGGGGGGGGGGGGGTGGAGGAGGAACTGATGCTGGATACCTGAGAGATAATTCCTGATGGAGGAAGGGGCCAGGTTAAGGGATAGCCTGAGGTCTGTCATAAAGGCAAGGAGGTGCTGAAGGTTATAGATGGTGAGAGAGCTACGAATCTGGGCACAGAATGTGGTGAAGGAAGACCAGGCAGTAGAATAAGAAGAGCGAGTGGAAGGGGCGAAGGCAATTCTCCCTGAAGCTGCAGGCTGACTGGAGGAGGCTGGAGAGTGTGGAGTTTAGTGGAACACCAGCTGATTGAAAGGAGGAACTTGCCACGGGTTGGGGTCTGCTTCTGGGACCAGGCTGTGAAACTTGCGGACCATCACACAACCTCCACCATGTTTAACACTGGGCATGGTTAACTTTTTTTTTTTACTGCAAGGTGAAGTATTCTGTAGTAAAATTACTACAGCTGGCCCAAAGTCCAGTATCTGGGTGCACGGAATGGTTCCCAAAACCTCATCGTTGAAATGGCTTAATGCTCCGAGTCTATCCATTGTATAGCCCTTGACGTCCTGGTAACACTTGCTTTTTTTTTTTTTTTTAAACCGGTAAATCACTGGTGTTGTCACGGTAAATTCACAGGGTGCACTCTGTTCCTTCAGGAGTCCTGCAGAGGAAGTGCTTCACAAGAGCAGTTAGACATAATACTTCCATGGTCAGGTCATTGCATAGACAGAGCAGCTTTTTCTGAGGGTAGATATTAAAGAGTCAAGGATGTCTATTGATATAGGGAGCCAGGAGGGAGCAGCGGGGGGGGGGGGGGGGGGGTCCCTCTGAGTGTCAGCAAACTGATGGGATGGATAGGAGTGTTGGAGAAGGGACGGAGATGAAATACTGAATTCCAGAGATGTAGGCTTTAACGGTAGTGGCTAAGTGAAGAGAATCCCTTGCATGGGCGATGGAGGCTAGAATCCGTTGCTCATTAAATCGGAATGGGATGTATTTTGTTTTGAGTGCAGAAAGTTGTAAATGTTTTCCATCCAGTGGTAAATGAAAATTTGGTCGCTGGGGCTAAGGGTGTGGCCATGTAGTGGAAAGCTGGAGCGTTGGAAGCTCTAGAGGAGAGCAGTTGCAGATTTAAACAGTAAACTAAAGCCACTTTTGCATGCTGCAATAGTGAGCAGATCTGAAGAGGCAGCGGAGATTTGCTGTAATGAGGAGATATTAACAGTAGAGGCAAGATCTGCTGAACGGGCAGAGATCTGAGGGAGTAGACGATGGAATGCTGTCAGTAGTGTGCAGTGGCTTGCTGTAGAGAGCAGAGAGCTGCTGAGAATTGGTATTTGAGAGTTAAGGCGTTTTTAGATGATGTCGGAGATGGGGCTGCCTTTGGGCAGAGATGAAGAATGCATAGATCTAAGGCCGCTGCAGAACCTGAGAGGATGGGAATGCATTGCTCGGAGGCTGCTGCAAAACCTATTGATTTGATCAGGAGCTGTCTAAGAGTGTATTGTCTATTGTGGGGTAGGAGGACGCTTGACTGAAATGTTGATAATCGTAGCACATAGTTTCTGTATGTGACTGGTAGCTCAAATTGAATGAAATGGACTTTGAAAGTTATATTAAGTGCCTTGATGAAGTTGGGGGCAAATGAGGAAGTGCAAATCCGGGAACAAGAAGGTTGCAGGAATGGCCTGATGCAGGGAAGCTGGAAATTAATGTGACGGTGGATTCTTAACATCTCAGAAAGCTGATAAGCTTATCTTCATGACGAGGTCCTCGAGGGGAGAGGTTTGGATTTGAAAAATTCAGGAGGGTACTGAGAATCCCTTGGAATGACAACAAACTGCAGGAATTGATAGAAAGTTTGGAGTGTGCAAGGTTCGCAGCAATAGCAAATCAGCTTAAATTATATAGAGCTTGTGGTGTTATGCTGCCATCTAGAGGTTGTGATTGGAATTGAAACTATTGGCTACAGTGAAGCAGGGTAGCATATATTTGGTTATTGCGATTAAAATCCTTGACTATGTATAAAACATTAGCTTTAGAACAGTTAGTGATGATATAAGTAAGTTAACGTAGGTCTAGAAGAGGAGCCTGTAGTATTTAGATGTCACAATTCGGCGAGTTGAAGCTCTCATGTTGCAAAAGTGCAGCAGCAGGAGCCAGAAGATTGCAAGGACCAGGAGTCACAAATGGAGATCAGATAAAGGGGCATTCAGAACAGAAAATAGGAGGCACTTTTTTACACAGAGAATTGTGAGGGTATGTAACCAACTCCCCAGTAATGTTGTTGAAGCTAACACCCTGGGATCCTTCAAGAAGCTGCTTGATGAGATTCTGGGATCAATAAGCTGCTAACAACCAAACGCGCAAGATGGGCTGAATGACCTCCTCTTGTTTGTAAACTTTCTTAAGTTCTTAAATAAAGCTTGGAGATTGCAGCAGGATTGTGCAGAGCAGTAACCGCGGAGTGAGTTTTTAAAAACAGCGAGTGGAGTACGAGCAAACCCAGCGATCAGTGAGTACAACGTATTATCACAACTGAGCTGTGTGCAAGATTGTGGTGGAAGTTTAAGAGCAATGTAGTGTGTGGACCCCTTGCCGGAGATTCGATTTGTTGTATATTTAGCACTGTGTTAAACTTACCTGTGTGGAAGCAACGCTCACTCCTCTAGCCTGTATGATCTTGCTTCAAAATGCAGACGGACTGGTTTAAATAACTGCAAGGCATTTTTAAGACCAACGTGAAAGAGCACTCTGTGGATTTGCCTGTGCGTGGATTACAAACAGCAGTATTAGTTACCTAGAGACCTATCTGCTTACTTTTGAACTGTGTGCTCAAGCACTGATAAAGGAAACACATGACACAGACTGTGTAATTTCATTTTTAGTCGTGGTGTATAACGCCAGCATGGATACTGCTGGTCCAGCTAGTGTCCATTCCTTCTTCCACCAGCAGAGGTCTCCTGCTAACCTTGAAAGAAAAAGAAACAGATGCTTCATTTATTTGAAATACAGGACTGTGTAACTATCATTACAACCTCTATGTACCTGATGTCCTTGTGCGGGCCAGACTGGACACCTTTCCTCTTGTGTGGAGGGAAGTGAAACCTGGAGAACGTACTTGAAACACCTGGAAGGGAACAAAGTAACAGTTACAGCCCAGTCCTGGGTTTGGATTATAAATGCACCTTTAAAACCTGTACTTACCTTTGTGGAGGTCTAGAAATAGACAGAGGAACAACCTGCATGTTCTAGTAGGCCAAGAGGGTATGTGCCACTATACAGTTGGATGCCCCCCGATAATTTATGCTAAATTCAGACTAAACAGAGGTTTTAATCCTGGGGCCTAAAAAACTCAGTGATAAATTGACATTTTCTGACATCAACGTTGCTGGACACACCGTTAGCCCAAAAGCATTATCACACAACTTGGGTGTGATTTTTGACCCTGATCTTTCATTTGACACACACATAAAAACACGTTAAAACATGGAAGAGCCCAGGTATACAGGCGATGTCACACTCCAGACGATTGTTCTAGTTTTCTCGACTCACTGCAAGCCCCCTGCACAATCCAGAAACAGGCACATTTAGAAGATCATCGATTCTCTCATTGTCTCTCATTCTCTCATTGTCTGCACCAACCAAAAACAATAAGTAAAAACGAAGTCAATATATATATATATATATATATATATATATATATATATATAATTTTATTTTAATTTATTTATTATTTATTTCTATAGTTATCTCATTTTAAATTTAATTCATTTTGGCACAAATTATCCTCCATACTCCCTGGACATGAACCATCTTGTGCAGGTAAGTGCTTTGAGCGTTTTTCCCTTTACAGGTTCAGTCTCATTAAAGTTCATCAGCTGTCCCTCCCAGTGAGAGATCACGCTGATACTTGTTGTGATAATAAAATGAAACTTTAACAGCAATATTGATGCTGTATAATATGCCTTTGGCAAGTTGCTAAATACAGTTTTTGTAATGCAATTTGTTTGCTTCTGCTTTCTTACTACGTTCCGAGGTCTACCCAGATAGCACTTATACAGGGGCGCCCCCAGAAATATTTCACATGGTACGCAAAACTGAATCACACCGACATCGCATAAAATACTGAACGGTAAAACAAATAGCATACTACAACAATAAAAAGTATACATAAATCTATTTGAAATATATACTTCAACCAGAGGGGAAACCACAAATCATACATTTCTAATTACTTTTACAATCACTAATGTAATTTTTACTCATCCCATTTAACTAAACATGCATGTTGTAGCAAAAAATTGTGCAATTATAATAATAACACTATGTAACACAATTTTTGTTCCTGGGTAGTAAGTGTTATTTTCTAATTGCTTATGCCTCAAAAGTATAGAAAATGGCTATTATTCCCCACAAACTTTGCTTTTGTGACCGGGACAGTGATATTTTGAAATTTACCTATTTCCAATGAGAAAACGGGCGAATTTGTGTCTTTTCATTCACATAAAGTCAGAAAAAAACAACATATGAATCCAAATTAACATGTATTTATACTAAAGTAATACAAAAATGACTACAAAAGATTTAGAAGTTGCTCCCACTTGACGTTGTTCCTCCCCACAGAAAACTCGGTCCGCTTGGAAGGGTCCACCATGCAGAAGTAGCAATTGCTTGAGTGGTCATTTTCTATACTTTTGAGGCATAAGCAATTAGGAAATAACACTTACTACCCAGGAACCAAAAAAAAAAAAATTGTTACACGGTGTAATAATAATAATAATAATAATAATAATAATAATAATAATAATAATAATAATATGTTTTTCATTGTAATATTAATAGAACTATAAATGTATTTTTACCTTGGTCAATCCTGAAAGAGCAGAGGAATTCTTCGAGTTCCCGTTGCATCAAAGTCCCGCAACACTTTCTCACTGTCGATCGCCACATCATGGTGCATGTTCATCAGTGCTAGTCTGGTGAGTCGCGTCTCTGACATGGTGCTGCGCAGGTACGTTTTCAAGCGCCTCAAACAGCTGAAAAAAGCTCTGAAGTTGCTGCGCTCGTCGGTGTGACCCCTGATTGAAATCTACAATTGCTCTCAGAGCTGACTTACTGCGTTCTGGTGGGCTTTATTCAAAGATGAAATTATGGACTGTTGCTTGTTATCACAAACACGTAAACATTCAGCAGCACGTATTTGAGCACTCAGACGCGCTTGTGTTGTAAGATGCTTTGTAATGATTTTCTTTGTGTTGCTCCAGTCCCAAGAGGCTGTGATCGTAGTACCAGATGAAAATATGATAAGGCAACACAAAACACACCATCCTTTGCTTCACTGTACCACAATGTTGGATATAAGGCCTCGTCAAAGAATTCATCTGGGACTCGTCGTTTATTTTCAAAAATACAGCGGAATGGTGCTGTCCATCCCTTTTTTGGCTGAAACCGGTTTCGTAAAGCACTTAATTTTATTGCGTCGGGTGCCGTTTTAAGTGCATCTGCACTGACAAGGCCAATATCTTGTACATCTTCAACCTCAGATATACTACTAGTACTTGCACTGAATGCTGGTCCTGCCATCTTTTCAGTACTGAAAATCTCACTTCTGAAAGTCCCTGAAACAGACGGTTCGGTACTTGTTCTAATATTGTTATTTTGATCCGATTCACCCTTCCTGCTCTGATCATCAGAAGAAAGCACTTTTTTGAAGCAGGCATCAAATAAACTCACTTGCTTCCGTTTGCTCATATTGTACTATTTGAAAAGCTTAAAATAAAAAAGACCACTTCCCGCCGCGGACCATGCCAAATTAATAAACAATAATAAATAACTGTCTCTATATATTCTAAATAATCGTTCGTCACACTTCTCATCGATCAGCTTTCTTTTTTTAATCTCCTCTCCACACACCAACACTCCCCTTCCTCTCAACTCCGCCCCTGTCAGTATTCAACAAACCAGGTAAGGCATTAGCTGAACGCTTCATAAATACAATATCCGTCTGCGGATCGCACAAGATTACTTAAATATTAAGATCCAATGGTATGCACAGTGCGTGACGTGCGTACGGCTGCGGGCGCCACTGCACCTATATGGCAGCCCTATGTAGGCCCTACATTGTACGGTTAAGTTGGCCCGACATCGGGTGCCAATATAGGGCCTACGTAATTCTGCCCAAACCTACAGTGGCTCTCAAAAGTATTCATCCCCCTTGGACTTTTCCACATTTTATTGTATTACAACATGGAATCAAAATGGATTTAATTAGGAGTTTTTGCCACTGATCAACACAAAAAAGTCCATAATGTCAAAGTGAAAAATAAAATCTACAAATTGTTCTAGATTATTACAAATACAAAACAGAAAATAATTGATTGCATAAGTATTTACCCCCTTGAGTCAATATTTGGTAGAGGCACCTTTGGCAGCAATTACAGCCATGAGTCTATTTGGATAAGTCTTTTCCAGCTTTGCACATCTGGACACTCCAATTTTTGCCCATTCTTCTTTACAAAATTGCTTTGACTGGGCCACTCCAGGACATTGACCTTTTTGTTTTTAAGCCACTCCAGTGTGGCTTTGGCTGTATGTTTGGGGTCATTGTCCTGCTGGAAGATGAATCTTCTCCCAAGTCCCAGGTCTCTTGCAGACTTCAGCAGGTTTTCCTCCAGGATTTCTCTGTACTTTGCTGCATCCATTTTGCCTTCTATCTTCACGAGCTTTCCAGGTCCTGACGCAGAGAAGCATCCCCATAGCATGATGCTGTCACCACCATGCTTCACGGTAGGGATGGTGTTCTCAGGATGATGTGCAGTGTTAGGCTTGCGCCAGACATAGCGCTTAGCGTTGAAGCCCAAAAGCTCCATTTTGGTCTCATCAGACCATAGAATCTTCTTCCATTTGGTCTCAGAGTCTCCCACATGCCTTCTGGCAAACTCCACCCGAGATTTGATGTGAGTTTTTTTTCAACAATGGCTTTCTTTTTGCCACTCTCCCATAAATGCCAGTTTTGTGAAGCACCCGGGCTATTGTTGCTGTATGCACAGTGTCTCCTAGCTCAGCCATGGAAGACTGTAACTCCTTTAGAGTTGCCATAGGCCTCTTGGTGGCCTCCCTGACTAGTGCCCTTCTCGCCCGGATACTCAGTTTTTGAGGACGGCCTGTTCTAGACAGATTCACAGTTGTGCCATATTCTCTCCATTTCTTAATAATGGACTTTGCTGTGCTCCGGGGGATATTCAATGCCTTAGAAATGTTCTTATATCCTACACCTGATTGGTGCTTTTGAAGAACCTTATTCCGGATTTGCTTTGAATGTTCCTCCGCCTTCATGATGTAGTTTTTGTTAGGAAATGTACTAACCATCTGTGGGACCTCCCAGAGAGGTGTATTTAACCTGAAATCATGTGAAACACTTTAATTGCACACAGGTGGACTCCATTCAACTAATTATGTGACTTCTAAAGACAATTGGTTGCACAATAAAACACAATAAAATGTGGAAAAGTCCAAAGGGGTTGAATACTTTTGAGAGCCATTGTATGTAATTCTGCCCAAAGGGTCTATGTTTTTCCCATGCTACATAATGTGGGTGTAAGGCCGGGAGGGAGACTCCCTTTCTCTGAGGAATCCATCATATCCTACAGCATTACAAACTTAAATATCAGTGAATCCTTTTTACTACTAAATGTACTTCCGAATGTCCTTTTTCTTGTTAAAAGCACCTTGGGATGGCATGCCATGAAAGGTGCTTTATAAATAAAATTGGATTTGATAATTCCAGTGCAGTCATTCTTTTTTTTATTGTATCCTGCACTTGGTCTAAACTCTTATTTTTGTTTTCACTGTTACTTGTGTAGTCTCCTCCCAATTTGGGGGACTTGTAAATTGTTGTGTTATTATTTTGAAAACATTTTAATTATAACTGCATTTCATTTTATTTTGCTGTTGCTGAACTACAAAATGTTCATAGACTTTAATACAGCCTTGTTTTGAAAGAACTACAGTTCCCCTTGTGCTACTATGCTGAAATGCATGCTGAAAATAAAAGCAACGTAAAAAGGGAAGGAAAGTTAGAGAAGGGGAGTTGGCGACCTGTGAAGCTGTGTAGAGTACATTCTGTTAGCATTCCAGATTCAAGACCAACTCAATGACACAGCATAATTAAAGAAATAAATAAAAAGACGAAGAGCTAAAGGCTGCGATTTGGCTCGGTGGGAAACTGTCTTTAAATCTAAAACAGCGATTAATTCAGTTTGTACCCTCTGCTACTTGTATACCAAGACCAGACTCGCGCTGTGCTGCTGAAGCTACGCTGGAATCGGATCCACACAGACCAGACTTGCGCTGTGCTGCTGAAGCTACGCTGGAATCAGATCCACACAGACCAGACTCGCGCTGTGCTGCTGAAGCTATGCGGGAAACGGATCCACACAGACCAGACTCGCGCTGTGCTGCTGAAGCTACACGGGAATCGGATCCATACAGACCAGACTCACGCTGTGCTGCTGAGGCTACGTGGAAATCGGATCCACACAGACCAGACTTGTGTTGTGCGGCTGAAGCTACGCAGGAATCAGATCCACACAGACCAGACTCACGCTGTGCTGCTGAAGCTACACGGGAATCGGATCCATACAGACCAGACTCACGCTGTGCTGCTGAGGCTACGTGGAAATCGGATCCACACAGACCAGACTTGTGTTGTGCGGCTGAAGCTACGCAGGAATCAGATCCACACAGACCAGACTCGCGCTGTGCTGCTGAGGCTACGCTGGAATCGGATCCACACAGACCAGACTCGCGCTGTGCTGCTGAAGCTACGCAGGAATCGCATCCACACAGACCAGACTCGCGCTGTGCTGCTGAGGCTACACGGGAATCGGATCCACACAGACCAGACTCACGCTGTGCTGCTGAAGCGACGTGGGAATCGGATCCACACAGACCAGACTCGCGCTGTGATGCTGAAGCTACACGGGAATCAGATCCACACAGACCAGACTTGCGCTGTGCTGCTGAAGCTACGCTGGAATCAGATCCACACAGACCAGACTCGCGCTGTGCTGCTGAAGCTACGCTGGAATCGGATCCACACAGACCAGACTCGCGCTGTGCTGCTGAAGCTACGCTGGAATCAGATCCACACAGACCAGACTCGCGCTGTGCTGCTGAAGCTACGCTGGAATCGGATCCACACAGACCAGACTCGCGCTGTGCTGCTGAAGCTACGCTGGAATCAGATCCACACAGACCAGACTCGCGCTGTGCTGCTGAAGCTACGCTGGAATCGGATCCACACAGACCAGACTCACGCTGTGCTGCTGAAGCTACGCTGGAATCGGATCCACACAGACCAGACTAACGCTGTGCTGCTGAAGCTACGCAGGAATCGGATCCATACAGACCAGACTCGCGCTGTGCTGCTGAAGCTACGTGGGAATCAGATCCACACAGACCAGACTCGCGCTGTGCTGCTGAAGCTACGCTGGAATCGGATCCACACAGACCAGACTCGCGCTGTGATGCTGAAGCTGTGCGGGAAACGGATCCACACAGACCAGACTCGCGATGTGCTGCTGAAGCTACACGGGAATCGGATCCATACAGACCAGACTCACGCTGTGCTGCTGAAGCTACGCAGGAATCGGATCCACACAGACCAGAAATTTGCTCTACTGAATTTTCACCTAAAAATCCTGTTTTCCCGGTTCAAAGACTGTGAGTAAAAAGGACTAGTTTGTTTTTTCTTTCACTGCAGTCATTTCAATTAGTTCTATACAAAAATGTAATCAAATAAAATGCCCACGTGGTGAAGATTTGGGAATGTTCTTATGTTCTTACTGTATGACTTATTTACCAGCATGTAAACACAGCCAGTGTTATAAATTGAGTCTCATTAACATTTAATATACTGTTATCAGTTTGAGCAGTATGAATCCTCACAGAAACACATTTGCTGTGTCTCAAATATATGCAGAGCGAGTTTAAAGGTATGATATCTTGAGGAAATAACACACCCTGGCAAACTATTTTGTTTTGCAGAGTGTTGAACAGAATTCGGTCTCTTGTTCTTTATTGAGCAACATAGAAGCCGGAAATTACACAACATATACAAGTGAAAACATGCGCGTGTTGTGAAATTTCCCTGCCTCTATGTTTCCTAATAAGGAACAAATTAATTTTTTGGGTTAAAAAAAAGCTTAAAAGTAAACAAATTGTTGACCTTGCAAAACTACTTTGATGTAAAAACACATAAAAAAATAATACTAATAAAAATATAGCAATCTCGTTTTCTTAAATTGCCGTTATGCAAAATTTTGCAGAAAAATATAAGCGTAAACAAATACATTATCATATATATTTTTATTAATTACCTCAAACTGAATGCAGTAGGGATTCAAGGAAATACATGCACATGGATTAAGGAGTGGTTAGAAAACAGAAAGTACTGATTAGAGGAGAAACCTCAAAATGGAATGAGGTAACCAGTGGTGTACCACAGGGATCAGTATTAGGTCCTCTGCTATTCCTAATCTACATTAATGATTTAGATTCTGGTATAGTAAGCAAACTCGTCAAATTTGCAGACGACACAAAAATAGGAGGAGTGGCAAACACTGTTGCAGCAGCAAAGGTCATTCAAAATGATCTAGACAGCATTCAGAGCTGGGCAGACACATGGCAAATTACATTTAATAGAGAAATGTGTAACGTACTGCACGCAGGCATTAAAAATGTGCATTATAAATATCATATGGGAGAATTGAAGAAGGAATCTATGAAAAAACCTAGGAGTTTATGTTGACTCAGATATGTCTTCATCTAGACAATGTCTTCATCAAGCATTCAAAATCCTAAAAGGTATAGACAGTGTCGACCCAGGGGACTTTTTTGACCTAAAAAAGAAACAAGGACCAGGGGTCACAAATGGAGATTAAATAAAGGGGCATTCAGAACAGAAAATAGAAGGCACTTTTTGCACAGAGAATTGTGAGGGTCTGGAACCAACTCCCCAGTAATGTTGTTGAAGCTGACACCCTGGGATCCTTCAAGAAGCTGCTTGATGAGATTCTGGGATCAATAAGCTACTAACAACCAAACGAGCAAGATGGGATGAATGGCCTCCTCTCGTTTGTAAACTTTATGTTCTTATGTTCTTAATGTACAAAACTGGGACATTCAGTACAAAACTCAGACGATCGTCCATGTAAACAATGCAGTAGGAAAAGAGAACTCAATTTCCCAGAATCCCAGAGGAAATAAAAAGTCAGGTGACTTGGCAGCGGGAAGGATGGGGAATATAAGGAACCCGCTGTCCTTATAAAGGTACCAACAAATGTTCCTGTCAGGACATTGCATTCTGATTGGTTATCATTAGGGTTCTACCCAAATCGCGATTTCGCGGACATCGTGATATTGATGGGTTACCGCAAAATTCACCTCTTAGGGGCCAATGCATACAAACAAGTACGGAGAGGGAAAAAACATTGTTTAAATGAACTACTGCACAACGCAAGCGACTCAAACTACGTGTCTTCCTTCTGTAGACAGCCCTTTTATATTCCTTCACCGTCATGTGTGCATTCCACTTACGCAAAAAACAAACAAACAAAAAACGTCCACAAATAACATTTACACAAAAAAATTATCCAAAGCCGTTAACGTTCTTGTTTACTATTTAAATGAAAATGTTTTAATCAGCCTATCAGTGCGTCTTTACTGCTTTTATGTGATCTGTACTGTGCAGTAGGGGGTGGGACAAAGTATATTTTGGCTGATGACCATTGCAAGATATTTCCCAGAGAAACTGTACATGCAGACTGAGGTAATTGTTTTGCATATCTTAATGTGTCTTTGGAAAAAGTACGATCGATCGCTATTTAGCTTCAGAATCACACATTAAACAAAAGGCTACTACAGAGGATGCTAAACAGAACGTAAAATAAACAGCTTTCAGAAACCAAACTGGAAAGTCAGCGCAGACAAAAAGTATTCCTGTCTGCAAGTTAAATCAGTACTAAAACGATCCAGCACAGCCACCTCGATTCAACCTGCTGCTTACTTTTTCACAGTTGGAATTTTAGACCCGAA
Organism: Acipenser ruthenus; assembly: GCF_902713425.1. NCBI lineage: Eukaryota > Metazoa > Chordata > Actinopteri > Acipenseriformes > Acipenseridae > Acipenser > Acipenser ruthenus. The sequence goes on along the minus strand of NC_081208.1, from coordinate 12,081,328 downwards.
TAGCCACGTTCGTTCTCTATGTTTTGACTCGGTACTAATAAAATAAAATATTGGATTGGACAAATAATATGACAACAAATGTGCTTCATACATTGCCTTTATTAAAGTATGCCAGATGCCCTTGTGTAACCGAGTTTTTGGGCTGTTTCTAATCGATTTCCACATCTGTATAACTTGGCAAAGCTTTGCCTTAACTTCCAACCAATTCAGTGGATGCAGAACGTGCAGTCTCAATATATGGGCAAGTCAACTACAGAGGGATGCTGCATGCTTGCCTTTAACAAGTGACAGCACTCTGTTTTATTAAGGAAGTAAGTACCACAATTTTTAGGCTTTATAGTGTTCTGAAATACTGTCTGCTTAGGTTTATTTAATGTTTAAACAGGTCCGCGAAATGTCCGCAAAATCCTAATTTTATTCCGCAACATACCCGTGAAAAATACGGAAATTTACCGCGATTTAAGTAGACACCATATTATTGTTAATAAAACAATTAATAATCCTCTCCCAACACCGAGACCCTAAACCTAAGGTTAGTATTCTATACAAAAGCCATTACACATCTAAAGTAGTTCGTGTTTGGCAGAGAATAATTTTTGTTACTTAAGAAAAAAAGTGAGCAGAGGTGCTGGCTTTCTCAGTTGCCCTTACAGGAACATTTCGTGGTACCTTTGTAAGCACTGCTAAGAAACCCACACAGTATACAAGTGTGGGTGTCGGGGCTGGTTGAGGACGGGGCAGACTCACCCGGAGGAACATTTAAATAAAGATTGGAGATTGCAGCAGGATTGTGCAGAGCAGTAACCGCGGAGTGAGTTTTTAAAAACAGCGAGTGGAGTACGAGCAAACCCAGCGATCAGTGAGTACAACGTATTACAATTGAGCTGTGTGCAAGATTGTGGTGGAAGTTTAAGAGTAATGTAGTGTGTGGACCTCTTGCCGGAGATTCGATTTGTTGTATATTTAGCACAGTGTTAAACTTACCTGTGTGGAAGCAACGCTCACTTCTCTAGCCTGCATGATCTTGCTTCAAATTGCCGACGGACTGGTTTAAATAACTGCAACTTGCAGTGCAGTTGCAGTGCAAGGCATTTTTAAGACCAACTGTAATTACAGCATGTGACAGAGATCGAATGAGTCTTAGTGTTAGATCTCCCTCTCGACCTGTGAGAGCACGGTATACGAGGAACAGAATACCCTTAATGAAATGGCACGACAATTTATTCCGTAGGGTAGATGGAAGTCGGTCAGTTCGGAAGGGGGCGGAGCCATGGCACCCGAGCTCAGTGACCCAGACTGTAAACGGCGTGGCATCCGAGGACTGGAGGAGCGGATGCGCTCGTTAACCTCGGGGTCATGGGCAAGGGTATAAATAGGGGGCATGGCTTGAGTGATCTGTTCCTTTGCATATGGTTAAGTTAAATAACCGAGAAGGAGCCCGTACTGTGAGGAAACCGTGAGTGTTCTGTGTCTGTGTATTAACACTGTGCGTCTTGTGTGTTATTTGTCACAGAGGATTACTGAGCACGATCCGGAGCTGCAGCCGCAGGCCAGCGAAAAACCCGGACTTCACCACTCACCTTTCACTACCAACTGTCTTTGTGTTTGCACCTTTTAGCACTTGAATCACGCACTGTCTTTTGTGTTCGTGTTTAGTGTGGGTGTCGGAACGGGACTTTGGGGTTGCGGGTCAAACCCGCGGGATTATAAATTAGAAGTGATACACGCCGCTGTATCACTTCCAGCACTATTATCATTTACAGGTTTTGCCTTGAGGCTCTGGACATTTACAAAAATAAATAAACACCCTTGCACCTGTACCAACGTCTGTCTGTGTGATTCTTCTGCACTGCACTCACCTGCACGTCATTACCACTTTGCCACACAGCACCAGTAGGCAACGTGAAAGAGCACTGTGTGGATTTGCCTGTGCGTGGATTACAAACAGCAGTATTAGTTACCTAGAGACCTATCTGCTTACTTTTGAACTGTGTGCTCAAGCACTGATAAAGGAAACACACGACACAGACTGTGTAATTTTATTTTTAGTCGTGGTGTATAACGCCAGCATGGATACTGCTGGTCCAGCTAGTGTCCATTCCTTCTTCCACCAGCAGAGGTCTCCTGCTAACCTTGAAAGAAAAAGAAACAGACGCTTCATTTATTTGAAATACAGGACTGTGTAACTATCATTACGACCTCTATGTACCTGATGTCCTTGTGTGGGCCAGACTGGACACCTTTCCTCTTGTGTGGAGGGAAGTAAAACCTGGAGAACGTACCTGAAACACCTGGAAGGGAACAAAGTAACAGTTACAGCCCAGTCCTGGGTTTGGATTATAAATGCACCTTTAAAACCTGTACTTACCTTTGTGGAGGTCACTTTTGAAAGGGTGTGGCAGGAACCTGTACCAACCAGGAAGATCTGAGACTGGAACTATTTTTGTTTAGTTCTCCAGTAGGGTGGTTTTTGTACTGCAGTAATTTTACTACACACTGCAGTATTTTATTTTATTTTTACTACACACTGCAGTCATTTTTATTTGCACAGGGCTTAGCCTCTGCAAGGATAGACAGGGATCAAGAAGTGAGCGAGGGCCCAAGTGGGCAGGTGTTATTTTGGTTTTTGTTTATTTTTATTGCTACAAATACACTGTGTGTTGCCGTGAAAAATAAAAGCCTGCCCAGGTTAAACCCACACCTCTGTGTCAGTGTCGCCTCTTATACTGCCAGTTAGGCTTCCACACCAAACAACCTTTTACAATATATATATATGTGTGTGTAGAGAGAGAGAGAGAGAGAGATAGATATAAATCATTTTGTTATATATTTGCCAACACTTATTAAAAAACATTACCCATTTTTCTCATATACTCCATTCCTCTAGTAAATCCATTAGATGTTTGTTGCCTAAAGCTGTCACACAAAAGATTCTTCAGAGAGGTGACTAGGGTGCTGATGGTAACTGACAGTGACCCTGAGTCACACTCCAAGATTCCATCTGACTCTGGTAGTGATTTTTACCCCACTGATAGTCCCAGTGATGACACTATTGTTACTCAGGAAGAGGATTCTCCATCTGCTATGGAAGAGCCTGTTGAAGGTCTAGAAATAGAGACCGAGGAACAACCTGCATGTTCTAGTATGCCAAGTGGGTATGTGCCACTATACATTTGGATCCCCCCAAATAATTTATGCTAAATTCAGACTAAACAGAGGTTTTAATCCTGGGGCCTAAAAAACTCAGTGATAAATTGACATTTTCTGACATCAACGTTGCTGGACACACCGTTAGCCCAAAAGCATCATCGTGCAACTTGGGTGTGATTTTTGAACCTGATCTTTCATTTGACGCACACATAAAAACACGTTAAAACATGGAAGAGCCCAGGTATACAGGCGATGTCACACTCCAGACGATTGTTCTAGTTTTCTCGACTCACTGCAAGCCCCCTGCACAATCCAGAAGCAGGCACATTTAGAAGATCATCGATTCTCTCATTGTCTCTCATTCTCTCATTGTCTGCACCAACCAAAAACAATAAGTATAAATGAAGTCAAAATATATATATATACATAAGTAAGACCTCACCTAGAATATTGTGTTCAGTTCTGGTCACCTCGTTACAAAAAGGATATTGCTGCTCTAGAAAGAGTGCAAAGAAGAGCAACCAGAATTATCCCGCGTTTAAAAGGCATGTTGTATGCAGACAGGCTAAAAGAATTGAATCTATTCAGTCTTCAACAAAGAAGACTACGCGGCGATCTGATTCAAACATTCAAAATCCTAAAAGGTATAGACAATGTCGACCCAGGGGACTTCTTTGACCTGAAAAAAGAAACAAGGACCAGGGGTCACAAATGGAGATTAGATAAAGGGGCATTCAGAACAGAAAATAGGAGGCACTTTTTTACACAGAGAATTGTGAGGGTCTGGAACCAACTTCCCAGTAATGTTGTTGAAGCTGACACCCTGGGATCATTCAAGAAGCTGCTTGATGAGATTCTGGGATCAATAAGCTACTAACAACCAGTCGAGCAAGATGGGCTGAATGGCCTCCTCTCGTTTGTAGACTTTCTTATGTTCTTACATATATAATTGTATTTTTATTTATTTATTATTTATTCCTATATTAATCTCGTTTTAAAGTTTGTTTTTTAATTTTGGCACAAATTATCTCCCTAGACATGAACCATCTTGTGCAGGTAAGTGCTTTGAGCGTTTTTCCCTTTACAAGTTCAGTCTCATTAAAGTTCAGCAGTTGTCTCTCCCAGTGAGGGATCACGCTGATACTTGTGATAATAAAATGAAACTTTAACAGCAATATTGATGCTGTATAATATGCCTTTGGCAAGTTGCTAAATACAGGTTTTGTAACACAATTTGTTTGCTTAACTTGTGCTTTCTTTCTACATTCCGAGGTCTACCCAGATAGCAGCTATATGTCGGCCCTACATTGTACTTTTAAGTTGGCCCGACATCGGCTGCCAATGTAGGTCCTACGTAATTCTGCCCATATGGCCTATGTCAGCCCTAAGTCAGCAACCATCTTGAACCTTGTGGCAGTCTGGCTCGCAGTGGTGAGGTGGATGACGTCACGGACCAGGAAGTAACTGACACCAAAACAGTGGATGGGCGGGTGAAGCTGAATGCTGCGGCACTCAGCGTATTTATTAATAAACAAAACAAAAGATTTAACAAAACACAAAACAAAAGGGCACGAGGGCCAAACGAATGAACAAACAAACAAGTAAGTGATGTGCTGGGTAATCCAGCACGTTTTAGCAATTGTTTTTTTTAATGTTGCTTTCTCTCTCCGCTCTCCCGTACTCTCCTCTACACTCAGCCCTGAGTGCAGAGAGCTGCAGGTTTATATACTCTGGCCGAGGGATTAACTAGTAGTTAATTATCTTATTATCCCTTGGCCAGAGTCTGCACGCGTTTGGTAAGGATGCATGACTGTCAGCTAGTTAATCAGTAGCTGATCAGCCATGCATCCTCACTGGGTTTTTAAATATAATAATAAAAGACGCGGCGCTTTTACCCGCGCCGCAAACAAAAATACAAATAATAATACATAGAGGCGGGACACTCCGCCACAAACCTCTTGAACCAATCTTGAATATTTCTGTTCTACAGAATGTAGCAACTCCCATGCTACATAATGTGGGTGTCTCACCCACCTGTGCCTTTAATTAGGGTCAATAGCCTGGCCAGGTTAAAGCTTCGTTTCCCACAGTTTCTTGCAACCGCCCTCTGTTTATCCTCTCTCCCCATGGGCTCATTCAAATATCCACTCTCAGAGCTCATTAGAAGCCAGCACCTGTTCTAAAGCTGGCTGATTAGGCCTGGAGGGAGACTCCCTTCCTCTGAGGAATCCATCATATCCTACAGCATTACAAACTTAAATATCAGTGAATCCTTTTTACTACTAAATGTACTTCCGAATGTCTTGTTAAAAGCGCCGTTGGATGGCTTGCCATGAAAGGCACTTTATAAATAAAATTGGATTTGATAATTCCAGTGCAGTCATTCTTTTTTTTATTGTATCCTGCACTTGGTCTAAACTCTTATTTTTGTTTTCATTGTTACTTGTGTAGTCTCCTCCCAATTTGGGGGACTTGTAAATTGTTGTGTTATTATTTTGAAAACATTTTAATTATAACTGTATTTAGCTTTATATTGCTGTTGCTGAACTACAAAATGTTCATAGACTTTAATACAGCCTTGTTTTGAAAGAACTACAAAAGAACTGATATGTAAACTTATGGAAACTATAATAAGATCTAAAATGGAAAATTACCTATATGGTAACAATATCATGGGATACAGTCAGCATGGTTTCAGGAAAGGGAGATCGTGTCTAACTAACCTGCTTGACTTTTTTAAGGATGCAACATCGACAATGGATAATTGCAAAGCATACGACATGGTTTATTTAGATTTCCAGAAAGCTTTTGACAAAGTCCCGCATAAAAGATTAATTCTCAAACTGAACGCAGTAGGGATTCAAGGAAATGCATGCACATGGATTAGGGAGTGGTTAACCTGTAGAAAACAGAAAGTACTGATTAGAGGAGAAACCTCAAAATGGAGCGAGGTAACCAGTGGTGTACCACAGAGATCAGTATTAGGTCCTCTGCTATTCCTAATCTACATTAATGATTTAGATTCTGGTATAGTAAGCAAACTTGTTAAATTTGCAGATGACACACAAATAGGAGGAGTGGCAAACACTATTGCAGGAGCAAAGGTTATTCAAAATGATCTAGACAGCATTCAAAACTGGGCAGACACATGGCAAATGACATTTAATAAAGAAAAGCGTAAGGTACTGCACGCAGGCAATAAAAATGTACATTATAAATATCATATGGGAGGTAATGAAATTGAAGAAGGAATCTATGAAAAAGACCTAGGAGTTTATGTTGACTCAGAAATGTCTTCATCTAGACAATGTAAGGGAAGCTATAAAAAAGACCAACAAGATGCTCGGATACATTGTGAAAAGTGTTGAATTTAAATCAAGGGAATAAATGTTAAAACTTTACAATGCATTAGTAAGACCTTTACAAATTCAAAAACATTGTTTTTTGTTTATTTTTATTGCTACAAATACACTGTGTGTTGCCGTGAAAAATAAAAGCCTGCCCTGGTTAAACCCACACCTCTGTGTCAGGTGACTGCCAGTTAGGCTAGCACACCAAACAACATTTTACAAAATATAGTTACAGATAGATAGATATAATTTTGTTATATATTTACCAACACTTAATAAAAAACATTACCCATTTTCTCAGATACTCCATTCCTCTAGTAAATGCATTAGATGTTTATTGCCTAAAGCTGTCACACAAAAGATTCTTCAGAGAGGTGACTAGGGTGCTGATGGTAACTGACAGTGACCCTGAGTCACACTCCAAGATTCCATCTGACTCTGGTAGTGATTTTTACCCCACTGATAGTCCCAGTGATGACACTATTGTTACTCAGGAAGAGGATTCTCCATCTGCTATGGAAGAGCCTGTTGGAGGTCTAGAAATAGAGACCGAGGAACAACCTGCATGTTCTAGTATGCCAAAAGGGTATGTGCCACTATACAGTTGGATGCCCCCCAATAATTTATGCTAAATTCAGACAAAAAGGTTTTAATCCTGAGGCCTAAAAAACTCAGTGATGAATTGATGTTTTCTGATGTAAACGTTGCTGGACACACCGTTAGCCCAAAAGCATCATCGCACAACTTGGGTGTGATTTTTTACCATGGTCTTTCATTTGACACACACATAAAAACATGTTAAAACATGGAAGAGCCCAGGTATACAGGCGATGTCACACTCCAGATGATTGTTCTAGTTTTTGCGACTCACCGCAAGCCCCCTGCACAATCCAGAAGCAGGCATATTTAGATAATTGATTTTCTCATTGTCTGCACCAACCAAAAACATTAAGTAAAAATGAAGTTTCTATATATATGGAGGCTGTGTGGTCCAGTGGTTAAAGAAAAGGGCTTGTAACCAGGAGGTCCCTGGTTCAAATCCCACTTCAGCCACTGACTCATTGTGTTACCCTGACCAAGTCACTTAACCTCCTCGTGCTCCGTCTTTCGGGTGGGATGTAATTGTAAGTGACTCTGCAGCTGCTGCATAGTTCACACACCCTAGTCTCTGTAAGTGGTCTTGGATAAAGACGTCTGCTAAATAAACAAATAATTATATATATTTATATATTTATCTCGTTTTAAAGTTTGTTTTTTTTAATTTTGGCACAAATTATCCTCTATACTCCCTGGACATGAACTGTCTTGTGCAGGTAAGTGCTTTGAGCGTTTTTCCCTTTACAGGTTCAGTCTCATTAAAGTTCAGCAGCTGTCCCTCCCAGTGAGAGATCACGCTGATACTTGTTGTGATAATAAAATGAAACTTTAACAGCAATATTGATGCTGTATAATATGCCTTTGGCAAGTTGCTAAATACAGTTTTTGTAACACAATTTGTTTGCTTAACTTTTGCTTGCTTACTACAGTCCGAGGTGCCAGAGTTGGTGGAGGAGGTGGAAAGGTACTGGCTAGATATAGTGTCTCACCTCCATGCACAGCATCGGCTCTGGAACCAAACTTCTCGACCAAAGGTGGACTCTATCCTTCTCCAGAGAGGCCCCCTGTGAGCAGCCCTGGGCAGATGTGGGAATATACAGTTGGAGTTTGTGCAGGTGGACGAGAGGGTTGCCTCGGTGAGACTTCTGGAATCTAAGAGGAAAACTCTGACTGTTGTAGGTGCATATGCGCAGAGGAAGTGTGGAGAAGATGTTAGGCTAGGTGAAGTCAACGCAATGGACTGTTCAAAATACACATGAGAGTGACTTACTGCCTTACACCTGAATTACTGCCTGGAAGGAGGCAACCCACCAGGCCTTGGAACCCCAGAGATTTATTTTGTTTTTCTCTCCTCTGCCCCTATAGTTATTCTGATGTACTGTGTTCTAATGCACTGACCAATAATGTGAAAGCACTCGGTGGCAATTCATTGCGAAGGGCGCTATATCAAATAAAAAATGATTGATTGATTAACATGTTGTGTAGCTTTTCAGAGTACAGCAGCACCAGTGTATCCAATGTGTGTGTAAGCCTGTCTATTAACCGGTATGCACAACGCAGTATAGCATGCCTCCTCTTATTTGAAGGAATGATTCAATAATCACTACCCTATTTAATCAGACGTCGCACTGCAATAGCTTTTGTTATTAGTTTGGAGTCATTTTAGATGTAATGTGTACAATGTACAAAAACATTAGTTTGTTTTTGTAAGCTAATCATTATAGCCTATTTTCAACTGTGAGATGTTCAGGTCTGGATTATAACAAAACTTTGACCAACCCGCTAACAGTAAACTGCAAACTTGTAGACTTTTTGTTATTCATGAGGAGAAGAAAGAAGCCTCTGACAAAATTTGAAGGCACCTACCCTACAGGTTAAACTTTGCTACAATGGGTCGATGTGGCAATGTGCCCCGCCCCTGTGTGCATTTTTGTGTTTTATGTTGTATGTAGTGTGTTAATGTTGGTGTATTGTAGTTGGTACACGGGATATAATGTGGGTAATGAGCACGAGTGTTTAAAATGTATAATTTTATTTAGGCACAGGGATTGCACTTCACTTCATGTGCATTTAAAGTATTTAATAATATGTGAGCACAGGGTTGCACAGATTTAGTTCATGTGCTGGGATTCAAGTGACTCACTGAACACACAACCCCAAGTGAGTGAAACGTGCATCTATATATACTGTTGTGCCGGGATTCAATTACTAATTAATTATTCTTATTTCTGCTAAGAAATAAGAAATAAGAATAATTAATTAGTAATTGAATCCCGGCACAACAGTATATATAGATGCACGTTTCACTCACTTGGGGTTGTGTGTTCAGTGAGTGGAGAACGGGTGTGGAGAGGAGAGAAAGTAAAGTAAACTAAAATAAACTAAAATAATAATTGTTATTTGTTTTGACTCACCGTGTTTGTTTGTCTGTTTGTCCACTGTTCATTTAAGTGTTAGCCCGTTTTGTTTGTCTATTTACTTGGGCCTCAGGTGCCGTGTCATGTTTTCTATTTAAACCTTTTATTTTACAATAAAACACTGAGCACCACAGCGCTTCAGTTTCACTTGCCACACAAAAAAAAAAACAAAGATTGTTTTGTAACTAACAGCTTTGTCTGAGTTTTATTATAAAACAAAATCAGCTGAATTTGTTTAAAGGGACTTCATCTGATTAAAAATAAAACCTGAAAACGTCAAGCCCTACTTGTGTGTGTGTGTTTGGATTTACTTTTTCCACAATACTTGTTATATTTCATTTATGCAATATGGACCTCTGTTAATATGGGGCATAACACATTATTTTAAAATAAAATACAGTGCATGGTGGGATACTATCGTATTAATTTCCACGGTTTGTTACGCTGCTGGGAATTGTAACTGAACTATTCTAATGGTGTGTGGACGCATTAAGCCTGACTAAACATGAAACGGTACTTCAGTGTGGAGGCTTTGAGCTGGATTAATTAGAGCGGTTTCGAGTACGGTTCTCGAGATCGGTTATGTAGTGTGGACAGGGCCTTTGTGTTTCTTTCTGGCCTGATGTCATGCCTACAGCCAGCCTGTCACAGTCGGTTAAAGTTTATTTTAATAGTTGAGAAAAAAGAATCCACACCAGGTTTCAAATGTAACCACACCCCCTGCATTGGTGCACAAAACAGGTGCTTTTTTTGGCACTGATAATAGTTTTTGTTTTATTATCAATAAAATTTAGCAGGGCAGGACAAAGATGATTTAAGGCCGTTGTTGCTTTTAACTTTATGATTTAATGGTCATTTATGGTAGAATACTCACCTACCTTGCCCTGAAGCAAAGTTTCATTTTGCCTGTGTGGGTGTGTGGTTGTGTGTGGGGGTGTGTGTGTGTATATATTGTGTATATAAAGAATAGCTCTTTTCAAGAAACTTACAGCTTTCTCTTGGTCTGGTACCAGAACACCCCTTGTCTGCACAAGTGAATTTGGGTAAGATCTACCATTTATATCTAGAACTTACAACTTAAAATGTTCATGAACGTGTTCTAGTAGTTAATATGTAGCAGACCATGTGTCAATTCATTTATTGTAACTTTTCTCACAGTTAATGAATTAATTACTACATTTAATTAACTATTAATGAACAAGTAAGCATTTTATATATATATATATATATATATATATATATATATATATATATATATATATAATGTTGTTCATTAATAGTTAATAGGTGCTGTCACAATATTTAGCCCATACATTTACGTTAATTTAGTAATTAATTAACTGTGAGAAAATTTACAATAAATGAATTGACACATGGTCTGCTACACATTAACTAACTATTAAAATAATATGAAATCATGTTTTATTAATCTGTTTACTTCTTGTTCATTAATAGTTAATAGGTGCTACTAAACATTTACTTCAATTTATGAATTTATAAACTTTTAGAAATGTTACTATAAATCAAGTAACAAATTATCTACTAACTGTTAACTAACTATTAACAGACATAACAAATGTGTATTAATATATTTACTGCTTGTGTGTTAATAGTTAATAGGTGCTCCTTAAAATAAAGTGTGACCTTTAATTATACTCGAGATTTATTGGTACACTGCGACTCCTAAATTTTATGACTGTTTGCGGCCAACTTCTCTCTCCCAATGAGCTATTTTCAGCTATATATAGGTTTTGAACCCATAGCCCCTCCTACGGGTTAAACTATGTCCAAAGTCGCGTTCACGACTATAATAGGTTGCGTTATCTGCGCACGCATTCTCTAGAATGGCTGTCCCGACAGCTTCAGCCAACACCAACTCATTGGGGCCTATGTACTAAGAAAGGCCAGTCGCAGGGCAAACTACCGCAATTAGCGTTTTTGTTGCTACTGTTGGCAAAAAAATCCTCTGTACTCAGAGAAGATATGTAAATGAAGAGACCAGCAATATATTCATTTGAATTTCTGTTGCGACACTTTAGCGAGATAAGCATTCCGTGAGATATGCAACATTTTTCAGAATAAATGACCGTTGTCTTTTGGATAGACTGACCTATATAGCCAGCCTCAACCTGGGACGAGTAGTGAAGGGGAAATATAGAATGCGATATTCGAAAAAGCAATGAACAAGGAGGCAGCAAATAAACTCTGAGTGATACAAAAACATGGTATTAATGTCCTGTTCACAAGCAGGCTACAGTTTCTTTTGGTATAGAAACCACTTTCTGTATTAACTCACTTTCAGTACCTGTACAGTAGACTGTACAGTTATGATGACGTGTTTCTGAATTCATTGCTATGACAGCTGTATCACTTTTTATACAAACAGCTCCCTCAAGTAATATGCCTATGGCATGATTTACCGTATGTCAATGTATATTTGTGGAAAAGCAGGCTAATATATTTCTGTAAGTAGTTCCAGTTTTGTTAGAGAAACCTGTAAACAATTTTTTTTTTTTAATATAGGCTACTATTCAGTGGTGTGTGATGACATATTTAGCAAGGCATTCAACATTTTTTAAAATTACCTTTTTTTAATAGTCCAATATCATTTAGATAGCAATGAAACCTATATTTGACAATGGCATTAAATGTGACTTCACTCACTGATTTGGTAATTCTGAGTCCTTTTGATGTCCAGGATAAAAATAAAAATATCAGAGCTTTACAATGTGTAATACTTGTTGATTCGTTTATCTGAAGATTAATGCAAGCTTGTTATAATGTGCGTCACTGCAGGCTAACTGCTTCAAACTTTTCTTCAGCTTTTTTTCCTGGGCTATCATGTCTGAACTAGGTTATATGCACGCATATTATTCTGTTATATTTATTTATTGAGCATATTGAACAAAAACTCTTGTTCTAAACTAACTGATCGACCAAACCCTGTGCCAATACCAAATCAGGTGAGTATCTGGGCTTCCTTATAATAGGATAGATTGGGCTCCCATTAGCGCTATGCAGACTTAATGCACTTAGAACTGAGTGCTGTAGTACATTAGAATTGCAGTAGTGGGTTTAGCTGCATAGGATCAAACAAGAGAATAAAGACATAAAACAGTGACTGATCATCACTCCCTCAGAAGGTCAAAAACATTCGCCTATATATGTAGATAAATATATAGGACGACCATTGTAAAACATTAGCCTATATATGTAGATAAATATATAGGACGACCATTGTAAAACATTTACCTATATATGTAGATAAATATATAGGGCGACCATTGTAAAATATTTACCTATATATGTAGATAAATATATAGGACAGTCGACCGAACCCACATCAACAACTTTTCCCTCTCTTTCAGCCTGGCCTGCTTTCCGGTAGGACACACACTCTTAAGCTCCTGCAGTATGTTGTGAAATAAACTGCAAATCTTTTTCTTTTCAAACACTGAAGTGATTATTGGTTATTTGTGTGTGTTGGTAATAATATTGTTTAGGGGTTAACCCAGAGCATTTAATAGAAATTAAATGTTAGTTTGTGTCTGTTGTGCTCTGGCCCTTGAGGTCTGTGTATTTATCAGGTCTCTAAAAGCTGTTTTAACTGGTAATTAAGAAAGAAAAGGTAACAACGTCACCTGACACTTCTGACTAGCTTGCGACAGGTTTACGACTCTTAAAACAGGCGCAATATCTACCCCATTGTCTCTAGATCCGGTAAGTATTTTATTTTGAAATAAAAAATTAGCAAAACTTTACCATTGTTTTAACCCCAAAATAAACCATGAGCTTAATCTTTCTCAACTCGCTGTTTTCTGGTCCTATCCACCGTAAGGAATATGTGCTCCTATTCCGCACAATAGACACAAGCAGGCACCGCTTTCAAACTCAAAGAAAAGTTTCCAACCGTCTTTTTATTTTTCTTTCTTTTACAGGTTTGGTTGCAGCCAACATACCACCCCAGAACAAAGGATCCCCTCTCTCCCTCCCAGGTAAGTTATTTTACATGTCATCTTTTTATATGTATAGGATTCCCCTCCCGCAGCACCTTTCTTTATTTAATTCAACCCATTGTAAACACTGTTAATTTATCAATCAGTTATGGAATGTTCGTGAGTCTCGTTGTGCTTTGCTGTGGGGATTAACAGTGATGGAGTTCCTTTTGTTTTTCACTCTGTTGTAAGATACAATAGTTCCCAGGCATACAAAAGTTCCCAGGTCAACTTCTGGTTTTAGTTTTTGTAGTTATTTTCAAATAAAAGAATTCAACTGAATATTTGATTTGGCATTTTAAAATCATATATAACTAACCTACATCGTCACAGTCATGTAATGATGTCAAGCTGCAGTCTCGGGAAGAGACTCCCTACTTGGAGTGTTTCTTTTTAGCAGATTTGTGGCATCTTAAAGTGATAAAACGTCACCTGTATAAATAGGGGATTTGAAAGAAAAAAATGAAATCAATAACATTAATGTTTTCAACATAAACTACAATGATCAAATAAGAACCGTGAGTTTTTACAGCCATGACAATCATATCTGTCTCCTTCTAGTCTATATCACCTTTCGAATTGTAGATTGTGAGAAGTATACACCATCCTGACCACTTTTAAACTACAGTCCACTGTGCTCTTTCCAAGATGGCTTCACATGTCATTTTTAGAAGATGTTCAGAACTACATTTTTCATCATCTCCACCAATACATAAGTGTGCAGGAGGATGATGGGAAATGTAGTTCCTGTGTAACTGGCATACTCTCACGTTACACCCCAGCACAAAGCCAGTAACAAAACACACATAGAAAAGTAAATAAATGCAAAGACATGTTGTTATGCCCACGCTTTTTAAGTTCCCAGTGATAGTTAACCTGGCCCTTGGATCCCATCTAAATTAATTTAATGATAATAGCAACAAAATGAAGGATGTGCGTTGGTGCTCCATGCTACCATGCTTGGTGCCTCAGTGCCCTTGCATCAGCTCACTTCCTCTCAAAACTCAGTGCTGGAGCAACCCACCTAAGCCTTGGTGTGTACTTTACCTTGCGCTGCACATCCAGTGTTTGGTGACTGTGCTCTTGTGCGTTTGCTCCAGTGCATGCATGTTCCTACCTCAGTGTGCCTGTGCCTCGTCTCAGTGGTAGGGTGCCTGCGCACTCCATGCGAGGTATGGCCACATCATGGGCTCTCTTTAACTCACTCAGTGCCAGGCTCCTCCTTTAGTCATGCTTCGCAGCTCCTGGTGTCTGGTACCCCTCCTTTCCACGTCATTTTAAAATAGCTACCGTATTACACAGAAGTAGCACACGTCGTCAAACCTTTTTTTTTTTTTACTTTATCTTTATAGGCTGCAGTTTTTGTAAGGGAAAGCCAGTTCAACGAAGAAGACCTACAGGTGTTTTTTTATAACCATTAAATAAACAGATAGCTTTTATTGAGAATTCTTTGTGAAATGGATTTGATTTAAACAGTATTTAAACAGGAGCTGCTGTATTATTGGAAAGATACAGTAGAGAATGTTAACTAAATGAATCTGTTTGCCGGAAAGTCGGTCAGATTTTAGATTGTGCGAGTTTGCTCTGTTCTTATAATAAGTACCTTGTCACAATACCACATTAGCAATAACAATCAAAATGACCCACTGAAAATGAGGTAAATAGCCTAAAATGTTACGTCAAACATCAGCAGAATACAAACATCTCCCACAGATGTGATTTCTATCAATATAAAAGAACATTGTCATATATTTACCGTAATAGCAATAGCAGTATTATGCATGGACTGTTATTTACTTGAATTCATCATTTATTCATTTTAGTGGGGAATGATGATTCAACCAGAAATTATGAAGTAACGGGAGGTTTGTTGAAGACAAAAAATATACCAAGAGCTCAGTTAGGAGTTCTTTGAGATTATTATTAAAGTCCTATTGATGATAATAATAATAATAATAATAATAATAATAATAATGATAATAATAATGATAATAATAATAATAATAATAATAATAATAATAATAATAATAATAATAACAACAAATAACCCAACTACATGTAGGTTCAGTTCTGTAGTTTCTCTCTCATGCAGCGAATCCCAAGCACTTCCACACACTCTGCCGCCTGGTCTCCCCTCACTCTCTCACTCCCCCAACCCAACTATTTACAAACCCCAACCCCAAGAGTAACACACCCTGGCCGTACAATACATGCAATGAAACTGAACAAGACAAACACACACAAAAGTCACTGAACAGCCTACAATAATAATGATAATTGCTGGGGTTGAACCTGGTATTTCACAAACTTCAACTTCAGCACCAATATCGCTGCACAAAAACACCCTGCAACTGTTTTGATAGCAGGGTATTGGAGGTAATCACGTCAGCTACAGCCCTGACCCCCACCCTGTGTACGTTATTATTATTTATTATTATTATTATTATTATTATTATTATTATTTATTTCTTAGCAGACGCCCTTATCCAGGGCGACTTACAATTGTTACAAGATATCACCATATTGCTTATGCCTCAAAAGTATAGAAAATGGCTATTATTCCCCACAAACTTTGCTTTTGTGACCAGGACAGTGATATTTTGAAATTTACCTATTACCAATGAGAAAACGGGCAAATTTGTGTCTTTTCGTTCACATAAAGTCAGAAAAAAACAACATATGAATCCAAATTAACATGTATTTATACTAAAGTAAACAAAAATGACTACAAAAGATTTAGAAGTGAGTAGTTTTTCGAGATTTACAATTATACTGTAAATCACGTTCACGAATCAGACCCCAAATGTAGTCTCCCATCATGTTCTCGTTATACTGTCTTTGGTAGTGGCTTTCAAAGTCCAATATATCCTGTTGGAAGTGTTCGCCTTGCTCCTCCGAGTACGCTCCCATGTTCTCCTTGAATTTATCAAGATGAGCATCAAGGATATGGACTTTGAGGGACATCCTACAGCCCATTGTGCCGTAGTTCTTCACCAGAGTCTCAACCAGCTCCACATAGTTTTCGGCCTTGTGATTGCCCAGGAAGCCCCGAACCACTGCGACAAAGCTGTTCCAAGCCGCTTTCTCCTTACTAGTGAGCTTCTTGGGGAATTCATTGCACTCCAGGATCTTCTTTATCTGTGGTCCGACGAAGACACCGGCTTTGACCTTTGCCTCAGACAGCTTAGGTATGAAGTCTTGAAGGTACTCGAAGGCTGCCGACTCCTTATCTAGAGCTCTGACAAATTGTTTCATAAGGCCCAATTTGATGTGCAGTGGTGGCATCAGCACCTTCCGGGGGTCCACCAGTGGCTCCCACTTGATGTTGTTCCTCCCCACAGAGAACTCGGTCCGCTGTGGCCAGTCCCGCCTGTGGTAGTGCGCCTTGGTGTCCCTGCTGTCCCAAAGACAAAGATAGCAGGGAAACGTGGTAAAACTGCCTTGGAGACTGTCACAAAGACGGCCAGAGTGGGTGGCGTCAGACCGGAAGCAGGAAGGAATTCAAACACAGACAGACGGTGCTGGTGATGAGCTGAGTGCAATGGCTGCACTCAGCGTTTATTAACAAATAAAAGGGTTGTCAACAGTACAAAAAACAGGACACGGCACTTGCGCCAAAATAAACAGACATACAAAACGGACTAACACTAAACAAACGGTGCACGGACAGACAAACAGACACGGTGAGAACAAACACTTATATTTACGATCGTATTTAACTCTACTTTTACTCCTCTCTCTCTCACCCGTTCTCCTCTTCCGAACACCCAAACACGAGTGACTAAAACGTGCATCTATATATACTGTTGTGCTGGGATTCAATTACTAATTAATTACTCACTTGAATCCCAGCACGTGAATTCATTACGTGCAACCCCGTGCCACACATTATACACATTTTATCTGCACGTGAAGTGATGTGCCATCCTCGTGCCTAAATATAATTATACACTTTAAATACACGTGAAACACAGACCCGTTTATATCCCGTGTACCAATCTATACACCAACATTAACATACGCACGCATACATACAAACACAGATCACACAAATGCACACAGGGGCGGGGCACTTTGCCACAAGACCCATCAGGAATGCCACCATTTTGAAGTCTCCTATGACCTTGATGCCATCTCAGAAAAATGCAGATATGTATCCACTTAGGCAGCTGGAACTAAACTGAACTGGTGGGCTTAAGGCCCCTGTATTTATACTACTATTTATGTTACTGGAAAGTTCTAGAAAGTTCTAGAAGTTACTCCAAGTTTACTCAGCACTGAATCTATCTGGAATGTTCTGGAAAATAGGTAAATTTCAAAATATCACTGTCCTGGTCACAAAAGCAAAGTTTGTGGGGAATAATAACCATGTTCTATACTTTTGAGGCATAAGCAATTCGGAAATAACACTTACTACCCAGGAACCAAAAAAAAAAAAAAAAATTGTTACACGGTGTTATTATTATTATTATTTGTTTATTTAGTAGATGCCTTTATCCAAGGCGACTTACAGCGACTAGGGTGTGTGAACTATGCATCAACTGCAGAGTCACTTACAATTACATCCCACCCGAAAGACGGAGCACAAGGAGGTTAAGTGACTTGCTCAGGGTCAAACAATGAGTCAGTGGCTCAGGTGGGATTTGAACTGGGGACCTCCTGGTTACAAGCCCTTTTCTTTAATCACTGGACCACACAGCCTCCCATAATAATAATGGCCAGCTGGTTTGGGTTTTCCCCAGACTTATTTATTCATTTTATTGTCATTGTTTGTTAGCCTACTATTAGTAGTTTAACTACTACTGCAGGCACCAACGTTAACAGCTTAAACTTAAACTTTACTGTAAAAAAAGAGGCACTATAGTTTGAAATGCCGGTACAGTGGGTGGAGTAATATGCATTTTCAGTGAGAGTTGACCCTGCCTTCAGAGGACGGAGATGAGGCAAAGAGAGGCTGCTGTGGATGTAAAGGGAGTTTCTTTGGAAGACTGCTCTTGGGCACCATCTAGCTCTGGCACTGGTAAATCCATCTCAGTTACATATGTGAGCAGGAGGATGATGGGAAATGTAGTTTCATGCGAGGTCCATGCGGGTACATGGGAACCATCAGTGCACCAACAAAAATATCCACTAATCAAAGCAAATCAAAGAGATAAACTAAACATGCAGTTAAATTAAATTCCAAAACACTTAACATTGTGTAAGAAAATGTAGGCCTAAGTACACCCTTGTTACACATAGGAATATCTTGAATTTCAACCAAAATATAAAAATGTACATTTCTGGTTTATAGATGGTTGGCTTTGTTCGTCCCTTGATTACACGTCTACAGTAAAGGATAATTGTTCTAACATTTATTTATAGATCAAGACATACCAGTCCAAAATGGCGGAGATAGAAGACATATTTGAGGGAGTTGAAGAAGCCATTGATGGAGCTGACGATGACATTGAAGACCTATCAGAAGAAGCACAAGAGGAAATAAAAGCAGAAGTAGCTGAAGCACGAGCAGAAGTTGCAGAGCTTTCCAAAGTTAGCGAGACCTTAAAAACCTTGCTTCAATACGTCACAACAAGTATACCAAAAATAGTAGGATTTGTTGTGAAAAATTTAGCTATCGGTGCTATCTTGTGGGGTGTAAATGTTGTTCTTAACAAATTGCTTCCCGATAAACAACAATCCTTGGATGTACAGAGTAAGCGTGCTGTGATTAAGGCATTAACCGCAATCATTAAAAATGAAACAGGCCTCAGTGAAAAGCTCCTAAAGTGGATGACAGACCACAAAGATGATATGATTCAACTGGAAGGATTTGAAGTACCAATGGAATCAATTATTCAGAAATACATTGGACCAGTATCTGATGTACGTAATGTTTTGCTACTTTTTATTTATGTTCTATTAACAATATATACAGCAGTTATCGTCAAAAGTTTACATACATACAATGGAAATGAATAATTTCTAGGAGTTTCTCTAAAACCCCAAAATTGAGTTCCTGCCAGCAGAGAGAGAATTGAGGCATCCACTTCATTTATTATTAAATGTAGTAGTAACCTAGTATCAGTTGTAAGAATTCCGTTTGTGTAATATTTAATACCAATTCAGATTTTAGAACATACAGCAGCAACAGGGTAACACTGTATTTTAAGCAGTTATTAGGGAGTTATTAACAATGTTTTTCAGGAACCAATCCTATCTAATACTATAGCTTTTCTCTTATTAGCAACCTCTGGATAATGGCAACTTTTTGATGGCTACCAAGTGATTGTTAATAAGCAGCATTTACCATGTGTATATACTTTCGTGGCCTGCCTACTACATCATTAGAAACTGAAAGGTAGGGTATTAAATACCTCTTCTGTGCTGATTTGATGTTTGATATTTCACAATTTGATGTTTTAGGCCGTTGAGCAAGCCTTCAAAGTTGCAACCTCGCTCACGAAAAAGATTGACGGGAAAACCCAGATCAACATCCCAACAGCAGAAGACATCCAGCAGTTCCTTGCAGCTGCCGATGCATTTCTCCAAGCCTTCAGTAATTTGATTCAGTTTGTCTCCACACATGTTCAACAGATTAAAGAGCTTAAAACCTTTCCATTGACACAGGCAGACATTGACTCTCTTAAAACTCAGCTGGATGATGCTAAGGCCTTACCTTTGTGGTAAACAAAAAATATGTCTTGACTTTTGATAATGTATAGGATCAAAAGAGACAGGCACACACTGCTCCAAAAGCTTGCATTTTTCTCATATTCACGATTAAAACAGCTAATAATAAACTCTGGAAAGTTAAAATATTCAAAACGCAGTTTTTGTTTTCTGGTATAACTGCTTATTAACATAGACGTGAATGATTAAAACACAATTGTTAATAGAAATACAATGCTTGAGCTTCAACTAAACACGACAAGATTAAAAAAGCAATATAATTGTGTGTATTTTTCATTTTACCATTTTTATTCTTCACAAGTATAAATGTTGTTGTGATATATGTGACTCATATTATTAAGTGGCTTCTCATTAAAAAAAGAACAAACATATGGTGTCAAGGCTATATATAAATAGCAACAATGTTGGTATGTCCATTTGCTTTTGCCCTTAAGGCCTAATTACAACATATACTAGAATGAAAATGTTTTAAGTTATAGCCTACTAATAGAGCATCACATTCATGTTTAGTTGCTATTTTTAATCTCAAATATATTAATTATTTTGACATATCTATCACTATCATGTGGCAGTCAGTCAAGGTCATTCTTAGGTGCAAAAAACATGGCCACAGAATGTACCAAGTGGGTATGGCCATGTAACTGAGAAAATAATGAGAAGAGTTGAATGTGTTGAAATGTGTTCACTCTAGAATATGTTGAAATTAGGCCTTTAAGGAGGCAAACAACATACATCAGAAGTGATTGGGTCTGATGAGCACGTACAAAATGCCAAAAAATAAAGATATAGTCATTGCTTTTACACTCACCTAGTTCCGAGGTGTTTTATTTTTTGTTCAGGAATCAGTCTTGTATTCTTCATTACCTGCAAGGATGAAAACCCACACACACACCCACATACACCACCCACCCACCCACACACACACACACACCAACACACACACCCACCCACCCACCCACCCACCCACACACACACACCCACCCACACACACACACCCACCCACACAGACAGACACACAGGAGGATGCAACATTGACAATGGATAATTGCAAAGCATATGATATGGTTTATTTAGATTTCTAGAAAGCTTTTGATAAAGTCCCGCATAAAAGATTAATTCTCAAACTGAACGCAGTAGGGATTCAAGGAAATGCATGCACATGGATTAGGGAGTGATTAACATGTAGAAAACATTCATTGCACTCCAGGATCTTCTTTATCTGTGGTCCGACGAAGACACCGGCTTTGACCTTTGCCTCAGACAGCTTAGGTAAGAAGTCTTGAAGGTACTCGAAGGCTGCCGACTCCTTATCTAGAGATCTGAGAAATTGTTTCATAAGGCCCAATTTGATGTGCAGTGGTGGCATCAGCACCTTCCGGGGGTCCACCAGTGGCTCCCACTTGACGTTGTTCCTCCCCACAGAGAACTCGGTCCGCTGTGGCCAGTCCCGCCTGTGGTAGTGCGCCTTGGTGTCCCTGCTGTCCCAAAGACAAAGATAGCAGGGAAACGTGGTAAAACTGCCTTGGAGACTGTCACAAAGACGGCCAGAGTGGGTGGCGTCAGACCGGAAGCAGGAAGGAATTCAAACACAGACAGACGGTGCTGGTGATGAGCTGAGTGCAATGGCTGCACTCAGCGTTTATTAACAAATAAAAGGGTTGTCAACAGTACAAAAAACAGGACACGGCACTTGCGCCAAAATAAACAGACATACAAAACGGACTAACACTAAACAAACGGTGCACGGACAGACAAACAGACACGGTGAGAACAAACACTTATATTTACGATCGTATTTAACTCTACTTTTACTCCTCTCTCTCTCACCCGTTCTCCTCTTCCGAACACCCAAACACGAGTGACTAAAACGTGCATCTATATATACTGTTGTGCTGGGATTCAATTACTAATTAATTACTCACTTGAATCCCAGCACGTGAATTCATTACGTGCAACCCCGTGCCACACATTATACACATTTTATCTGCACGTGAAGTGATGTGCCATCCTCGTGCCTAAATATAATTATACACTTTAAATACACGTGAAACACAGACCCGTTTATATCCCGTGTACCAATCTATACACCAACATTAACATACGCACGCATACATACAAACACAGATCACACAAATGCACACAGGGGCGGGGCACTTTGCCACAAGACCCATCAGGAATGCCACCATTTTGAAGTCTCCTATGACCTTGATGCCATCTCAGAAAAATGCAGATATGTATCCACTTAGGCAGCTGGAACTAAACTGAACTGGTGGGCTTAAGGCCCCTGTATTTATACTACTATTTATGTTACTGGAAAGTTCTAGAAAGTTCTAGAAGTTACTCCAAGTTTACTCAGCACTGAATCTATCTGGAATGTTCTGGAAAATAGGTAAATTTCAAAATATCACTGTCCTGGTCACAAAAGCAAAGTTTGTGGGGAATAATAACCATGTTCTATACTTTTGAGGCATAAGCAATTCGGAAATAACACTTACTACCCAGGAACCAAAAAAAAAAAAAAAATTGTTACACGGTGTTATTATTATTATTATTTGTTTATTTAGTAGATGCCTTTATCCAAGGCGACTTACAGCGACTAGGGTGTGTGAACTATGCATCAACTGCAGAGTCACTTACAATTACATCCCACCCGAAAGACGGAGCACAAGGAGGTTAAGTGACTTGCTCAGGGTCAAACAATGAGTCAGTGGCTCAGGTGGGATTTGAACTGGGGACCTCCTGGTTACAAGCCCTTTTCTTTAATCACTGGACCACACAGCCTCCCATAATAATAATGGCCAGCTGGTTTGGGTTTTCCCCAGACTTATTTATTCATTTTATTGTCATTGTTTGTTAGCCTACTATTAGTAGTTTAACTACTACTGCAGGCACCAACGTTAACAGCTTAAACTTAAACTTTACTGTAAAAAAAGAGGCACTATAGTTTGAAATGCCGGTACAGTGGGTGGAGTAATATGCATTTTCAGTGAGAGTTGACCCTGCCTTCAGAGGACGGAGATGAGGCAAAGAGAGGCTGCTGTGGATGTAAAGGGAGTTTCTTTGGAAGACTGCTCTTGGGCACCATCTAGCTCTGGCACTGGTAAATCCATCTCAGTTACATATGTGAGCAGGAGGATGATGGGAAATGTAGTTTCATGCGAGGTCCATGCGGGTACATGGGAACCATCAGTGCACCAACAAAAATATCCACTAATCAAAGCAAATCAAAGAGATAAACTAAACATGCAGTTAAATTAAATTCCAAAACACTTAACATTGTGTAAGAAAATGTAGGCCTAAGTACACCCTTGTTACACATAGGAATATCTTGAATTTCAACCAAAATATAAAAATGTACATTTCTGGTTTATAGATGGTTGGCTTTGTTCGTCCCTTGATTACACGTCTACAGTAAAGGATAATTGTTCTAACATTTATTTATAGATCAAGACATACCAGTCCAAAATGGCGGAGATAGAAGACATATTTGAGGGAGTTGAAGAAGCCATTGATGGAGCTGACGATGACATTGAAGACCTATCAGAAGAAGCACAAGAGGAAATAAAAGCAGAAGTAGCTGAAGCACGAGCAGAAGTTGCAGAGCTTTCCAAAGTTAGCGAGAC